>NC_133936.1:25387428-25477428 GCF_031877795.1 Strix aluco | reverse complement strand
GGGCGAAGGCAGGGGGGCAGGCAGGGAGTGGGAAGCGGTGCAGGCAGCCCCCGCCGCTCCAGCCGGCTCCCCACGCTCAGGAAACTAACGCGGGGAGGGGAGACGTGGCGAGGAGAAAGTTTGCAAAGCCTCGGTGTGAGCGGAGAGACCGGTGAGGCAGTCCCCGGCAGCCCCGGGGGGAGCAGCGGCTCGGCCTCGGGGCCTCGGTGTGTCCCGCACCTGCTGGGGCCCCCCCGGGAAGCAGCGGGCTGGGGCCGAGCCCAGCGCTCCGGGAAGGAGCAGGGAGCGGTGAGGGAGGCCGTGCAGAGCCCCGAGGAGGCGAGTGGGCTCCCCGCGCCGTCGGGCACACGGAGAGGTCCCGCACGGCTCTTCGGGCTCGCCGGGCGCTTGTCGACTGCAGCGCCCTTCCCAGGTGGGAGCAAGGAGGACCGGCAGCCTGGGAGCCTCCAGGGTTGTGGGTGTCCCTGCCCCACTCGGGCTGGGGCGGGTGGTCAGGCGGCCCACGGGCTGGTCCGCGCCGCCCCGCTCCGAGGAGGCCCCTTGCGCTGCGGGTCTCCGTCACGAAACTCAATTATAACGGCTGTGATTACAACGATATATCTCTACCGCGCTCCACATGCTCGGGTGTCAAGGGTAGTGTTTTAGAGAGGGTGCGGGGGGCAGCAATTCATAGGAGAGAGCTGACAGCTCTTTGATGTGAAAATGATGCCTCGATTTTTACTCCAGGGTGCACAACCGAAGAAAGATTACACTGTTTAAAAAGAGAAATTTAAACCCAGATGATAATAGTAACGAGCCAAGAAGACGAGGTAGGGAAGTCAATTTTACAACTAGAAAGGCAATCTCTGAAGGCCTTCTGCAGCCTGTTGGGTCCGAGCGACTGAAACTAAGTTTCTGATAAATCATTAATCATGGATGATCTCTGCAGCTAAAGACAATCATCCCCGCGCAGGTTCTCATTATCGCCGGCCTCCGGTCCCGGGGACTGGCGGTGCCGTTTGAAGGGAAGCCTCGGACACCCGGGGCGGCAGGAGAGGCCCTGGGCTCTCCCGCCCATGTCTTCCTTTCACCAAGAAGGTCTCTCATGACAGGGGAGAAAACAACCCAGCAACATCTTAGTTGTTTTCTTTATAAAATGATGTGAGGGATGGATTCTGGCTTGAAGTAATTTTTTTTTCCCTTTTTCTTTTTTTCTTTAATAAATGAATCTACCTCTACTCCCCTCCGCCCTCCTGGGACGTAAAGCAGGCAGGGCTGCTGGCCCCTGCCCTCAGCGGATCATTTTTTTGCTTCCTCCCCACCCGTGAGGCGCCGCAGCCCGCGGGCCCGGGGTGCCTCCTTCCCCGTGTCCCCTGAGAGCCCCCCGCCCGCGGCGTGCCCCCGCCCGCGGCCCGGCTGGAGGCAGGCTCCTGCCCAGCCCCTCTGCAGGCAGCCTGCCTGCCCTGCCTGCGCTTCCCACGCCCCGCGCTGCTACGGCCAAGACGGTGCGTTTCTTCCAAACGGACCAGCTGGTTGAAAGCCTTCCTCTTCTAACCAATGGCCAGGGATTATTAACACATTATTAAAACTCCGTTCAGAGCACCTTAATGAGGCTTTCACTTATTAGCGATGGGAGCGAATTTCAGAGGAGTGAAGTGATCAGTTAAGCCATGTCTATAGTTTCCAGGCTACACAAATGAGGCTTTTACCTAATTCAATTCAACTTCTGGCATTCAGAGCCTGAACACTTTATCCTCCAGCGTGAGGTCGTCATCAGGACCAGAACAGTTCTGTAGGAGAAAACAAGCAAGCAAAGAAACTTGAATCTAAGGGTAAAATCGTTTCGGGGTGTTTGCTATACAGCAAAGACGTCGCTGGACTGCTCGTGGTGTGTTTCTGAGCGGCGTAAAGCCCCCCCTCCCCTGCACACACCAGCCAGCTGGAAGGGCTCCTTTCTTCCCCACGCTCAGCTTTTGTAGCCTACTGAACTTGTCAGAAAAATGAAGCTTTCCCTTTCCCAAACTTTCATTCTTTTGCTAGCCTAAACTCAAAATTGCCGTTCTCAGCCCATACCGAGAATACTCCACGCAGCAGTAATCAGGCAGAGGACGAAACGCATCCTCAAGGCAGCTAAGAAAGGCTCTGAAAAACTTCAGGGTAGAGAAACACAAACAAATACATTTTCCAGTGCAGATTTATTACGGCTTCCGTCTGTTTTGCTGAGTGCGAGTCAACCAGAAGGGGAAATATCGGCTCGCTTTGACAGTGAGCGAGTCTTAAAAATTACCGATCGAATCTAACTTTCAGGAGCAATTGAGAAAGCTCTCAGAAACCCCTTCCCGAGACTTTTGGGTACCGCTTCGCGAGCACAGCCTACCCCCACTCAGGGGTCGCCTGCTGTCGGATAGCCGAGCTGTTGTCACCCGAGGGGAACGGCGGGGCCCGGGCCCAGCCCCCGCCCCTGCCCGCCGCGGCCCCCGGGGGGCACCCAGCCTGCTCCTCTAAACCCGGGTCTCTCCTACCCGCCCTGACCAACACCCCTTCTGGTCAATAGCCAGTGATTTTTCTGCCCAGAGTCTCTCAGAAATCTGTTTTCCCGGGTCAGGTGTACTTAGGACCCAACATGGTCCTTCCCTCATTATACTTAATTTAAAACACCAGGAAGATGTTATTTGTTGTCGAACTAAATAGAACACATCACCTCTAGTTAAATTTGTAAATTATATTATGCCGCTGTTCTGGCTTTGTTTTTCATAATTTTAAAAAATCTGAACAAATCAATTATATTAGCCATATGGCTTGATCATATCAGCTAATTTCCATTTTTGTACAGTAATTGTTGTTTAAACACTGACAACTTATTAGTTAAGGTGTTTAGGAAAGATCTCTCCAGTCCTGTCTTATTTAAAAGATGATTGAAATGACAATGAATGCTCCAAGTAAAGTCATTAAACCATTCCTCCCCGTATTTTTCACTTTCTGTGTATTTAAAGAGTTCACAACAGCAGTAGCTGAGCTGCAGCCTGATTTATACTTCTGGAAGGGAGGCCATGAGACCGTCAGGCTTTCAATTCAATCTATTCCAGTTTGTAATGATTTGCTTAAAGGGAGCCAGTTTTTGGTATGCAGCAGGTAAGTAGTCATTTTTCTCAGTTATTTTAAAGGTGCGTAGTATTGAGAACGTACAAGTGGTTCCACTCTGGCATTTGTACACTGCAAATATAAAACTTCACCCCTCAGTGATCTTAATACTTCGTCCATTAAATGTACTTACTCATTTAAATGGGAGTGTATTTAACTGCTAGACAGATGGTCTACAGGGCGCACAATTATAAAGCAAGGGTTTGTGTATGTTGCCATATTTTAGACTCCAGATTTCCTGCTTCCCTATACATTTTTGCAAGCAGTTTATTTTTCCATACAAAATACTAACACAGGTGGAGAAGTGGTCTGGAATTCATTTCTTCTGCTATCAGAGATCCAGAGCATAGTCCTTCAGGCAATCTTCTTAATTTTCTGACAAGGATTTTAACTACTTCAGTACTTCAGATTTTTAGAGCATTTAAAAAAACATTCTGAAATGCTCTTTAGTAGACTGGGATTTTAAGTATTTGACAGACATTTCTGATCATGTTTACTTTATTGAGTAAATACTGAAAAAATATCTTGGCACTGCATCAGCAAAACTGAAGCAGTGACCAGGCAATGAGAGCTGGCAATTTTTTAAGCTGTAGTGTATGCATTACAAATGAAAGGAGAAGGCCACCAAAAAAAGCAGAAATTTAGGAAACACCAAACCTGAGTTTTGCATTATAGACTACATTTGCTGTAGGCCTGTGTCACCCCCGCACAGAGGAACTGGTGTTCACTCACTGATCAGCTAATTAAGCCTGTGTGTTTATCTCGCCCAAGTAGGGCTCTCAGCAATATTTCTCATGCAAGATTCTGACTCTGGGTTAAATACAGATTTGGTAATTTTCTGACCAGACTGTCTATGGTTCTCTTCACTCCCATTGCTGCGTACCTCACAAACATTAATCAATTAACTCTCAGAATGACTCCATTTTATAACTGGGATCCCAAAGATCAGACACATGAAATCTGCATTCATTTTGAACGTCCCATGGAGGATACTGAGCTGATACTTCTGGTGTAGCTAACGATGTTATTTGCTCATTGCTTTGCAAAATAAAATATCGAATGTGATTTGCAGTCCTTAACATGGAAAATACAGTTTGCAACCAGTTATGAAAAGTGGGATTTAAATGTTGTGCTTAGCATTGTATGGAAGTTCTGTAGCAAGGCAGAGGTTGAATTATATTAATCAGGGCAGCATTCATCTATCCTACAAGACCATTCCTTCCCTTGCTTCACAAAGCATTTCCAGCATCATTTAACTTCTCCAGCAAATGGCTGGGGTTTTACTAATATCAGACTTTCACCACACAGCCCTGAGTCACTTTCAGAGGAACTCGTATCTGCCCTGGATGAGTTCAGCCACTCATGCAGCAACAGAGATTAAGATTTTATCCTCCATGACTGCATCATAGTGCAATCACAGCTGGCACAGCAAGGTGAGCTAAGGCTGCATAAATCACTCTAAAGCTGTCAGTTCCCAAGTTCCGAATGCTTGACTTTTCAATCATAATTTCCTTTTGAAATTGCTGTTTGCATCCAGTTTCCTGGATTAAAGAATCAGTAAATGATCAATCCTTTCCCCAGAAACCTCCTACCATGATCCATCAGTACCTGGAACCATTCTGGGTGGACCTGTTAGGGCAGCAAGCAGAGGGGTGTGGCATATATACTGCCATCAGGGTTGGCATACATATTGCTACTTACTAACAGGAGAAGAACATCAAAGTTCAATTGTCAGATCAAGAAGTGAGTCTGTCATAAAGGGCACAGACCGCTCTCTTGGTGTTTCACCAGCTCTGATCCCTTCTTTTTGTGTTAGGTTTTGCTCATCCCCTTCTCCGAGTGCAGCTGCAGACTGTCACTTTTCCTGCTGATTGTCAGAGCTTAGACCTTTCAAATGTCCCAAATAGTCACTGTGGGCCTGATCTAAAATTCAGTGAAATCTCTGGAATTTGGATTAGACCTATGTACCTGCAACTGGGTTATATGATTTAATGGTTTGTTTGAACAAAAAAGTCTAGTTGCTTTTTTTGCTAGTCACTTTTAGCCATTTACCAGAAATCCGGCTGTGCTTAAAGAGAAGATATGACCTGTGGATAAGCCACTCAGGTCAGAGGAAAGAATGGAAGACTGGAAGTAGCCTTTTTCACAGGCATGTTAAAGAATTTATAGTTTTGAGAGACCTGGGTGTTCTTGTTAACGCAAACAAATAATCAAAGTATGGACTATCATTTCAGTTGTTGTAGGCTTATTTACTGTCACTATCATTTTTTCATTAGGAATCTGGCAGGAGCAAGTCCTAACAAGCAACAGATTTAAAAGGGACATAGGGATTTTCTACAAAATGAAGGCCTCGCTGGTCACGACACAAACTATTCAACCTGTTTGTAGATCTGTAGTTACATGTTTGCAGTTCTGATAAGGTGTTCAAGGAAGAAATAAGCTGCCACAGTTCATGTTGTACCAAAAGGCATGCTGAGGCACTCAGCTCTTGCATGACATACAGCAATCCCATCTCTGATGATTTTTTCTTCGTCCACCTCTGTCCAGTGCTGGGATACTGTGAATGCATAGTAGATTGGTTTCTCTAGGTTTTGGTTAGAGAGGTTGCTTTTTATGTTCCATGAGGTTTGTTTTACTGCCCAAACTAGGGAAATGTAAACTCTAGAAGAAAGTGTGATTATCATTTGGGAAGAAACAAGACATTTTCAGAAGGAAACATAAAGGCCTCAAAGCTCATCTGTATATGAGAAGGAAATATGGTCAAGGGACTAACTGAATTCTGTGGCATAGTCTTCACACAGATCAACAGGCACATTGCATTACCTTCAGTGTCTTCCAGATTTACTTTTGGCTACTCTGTTGATCAGTCCCCAGCCACACCACACAACTATTTCAAACATAACCCAGAGATCATTTTATCCGTTCAGATTTAAAATCTGGAAAACAGAAATTGGTATGCATCAGAGCTGTCATTCCAACTCTTGGGGTTTGTCCAACTCTTGGGGTTTGGGCAACTGCCATTGGAAAGACTGTAACACTTTCATTACTCTCATGAGTTGCTCAGTTAAAAAAAATTCTGTCAAAAATATGAAATTCACATTTCTGCCAGTTCCTAGACATGTATGGAAAATGCTCGAGAGAGGAGAATACTACCAATCAGTTAATTATCAGCTTCAGACAAAGAAAAGTGGGCAAGAGAATGGGGTCTTGCATATTAGTATCTGCTCCAATTATGCATCTGTTTTCTTAATTATATTATCTTTACAGAGTTGCCTATAACCCATTATCTAAACATGGTATGGAAATACAGATATCAGGAATTTGTATGAGATAAGTCTAAGAGAGAGGATAAGAATGGAGGACATGATTTGATTTGAAGGGATTTGATCTCTTTGTGAGGAAACAATATAATTTTCTTCAAAGAAAGATGGTCCTATTTTTTATTGTCCATTCTATCCCTGCTGATCTTTGCGGATTGTTTCTCATGGCAGAGTCCTAAACCATTGTAAGGGGACTAATCCAGTCAGAAATGTGAATGAGAAGAAAAAAGCAGGACAAAGGATTCCTGACTCACATTTGCAGCCACTCAAATTCATAGAGAGAATAGTAACATTTTAGTAAGCTAAAAGTGAAAAAAAGTTGTTTTTCAGACATGCACTGAATCATCTCTAGTACCTTATAAAGCATTATTTGGTTGACAATGTCTCTTAAAATATCTGTTTATGAAATGCAGTGTTACTTCATGAAATTTACCATTTTGCTCCATGAAAAATAGCCCTTTTTCTCTGAAAAAAACCCACACAGACTTAGCAGCAGAATCTTTAATGTCAAGAAATGGGCAAGATGTCAGTTTTATGCCGCATCAGAAAGACAGATATATATATTTCACCATTTCTTCTATCCTATTTATGATTGTTGCAATCACAAATAATGTAGCTGAGATCTAGTATCTACTTGACCTGTATATATTGCTACATCTTGCTCCAAGGGTAACAGCACTTTGTCATATCTATTTCTCTTCCTTGGGTTTTTATCTAGTATTTAACTTTGTCTACTCTTCAGGAGCCCAGGAGCATGACTCTACAGTATGTGATGCTTCCCTTTAAAGAAACTCGGTTGCTGAGCAAAGGCCATATTCAAAACCCACCTGAGATTAACATATATGACACGCTTCTTATTAAAAAGCTGGAATTCACAATTTTTTGTCTGTGCATGCTACAATTTAGATGGCACAATTCAGATCATAAAACTGGAGTGTGATGGTTTTTATTCTGGTGGGTGGCATGCCATATGCTATAACATGTCTCAGTGCCTTCTCATATTCTGTAAAAGCACTTTCTGTATCACGTTTTGAAACTAAACATTTGTTTAACTAAAATAAAGATAATTTTTAGCTAAAATTGCATTTAGCTTTCATTAACTTGATCTAGTTCACATATTAATTTACAAATTATTATTTACATTTGTGAAGAAAAAATGTATTGCTGTGCAGATAGGTCTGTGTAATTAGTTTGTAAATGAAAATTTCCATTTAAATTTGCATAGATCTTTTGTGAATCCTTGAATGTTGGATGTCCTGCTTGAATAGGTGATTATTCATGTAGGTTCCACAGCTCATTTTGGTCAGATCACGAATTTTTGGGAGCCAATTATTTGGGAAAGTTTATCTCCATCTGTCTCTATGTCCCTATCTTTTATATCACTTCCTAGTAGCTTTCTTCTGACAGACCTCTGGACAATGGCTACTGGGCTTCCCTTGCGCTGCTACTAGCAGTTTTCCAGGTAAAAACTCTTCCTGTCCTACAGGAAATGAAGCATATGAATGCTCTTTTGCTCAGCTAAACTATTAGCCTGTTGTTAAACTATTGAAAACTATTCTTTTCAATAGTTTTAAAAAGAATAGTTAAACTATTCTTTTTCTCTTGCAAAGCAGTGTGCAAATCTCAGCAGGAAGCTTTTCCATGTTATGATCCTTAAATTTAATCTGAGTGCTAAATGCATGAAACTGGTTACTGATAATGATCTAGTTTGGGTACTAAAGTGTTTCAAGAAATCTCCTGCTATCTTTGAGAGACATCACAACATTTGTGTAGACATTCTGGTCTCACATAAAAGCTATTGCACATTTTGAGGAGATTTCCCCAAGGATTTGAACATCATCTCTCTTTTCTAAAAGATCCTCTATAACTTATCTCCTTTTTGATTTTGTTCAGTCTGGAAGGCAGGGACTAGACCCAGCTAGTGAAAGAGCTTCCATAAAAGTTACTATTCCATTACCTGAACCCATCAGAAAAAGTGCCTTCTACCACAAGTTGAAATTACTGGTCACTTAAAGCAAGAGAAGATAAATTATTACTTGAGTTTGGTTTGATAAATGCTCACAGGCTACTTGAGAACAGATACTTTCAAAACTAGGCAGAGATGATGTTGCGGAAGAATGAAGTTAGGAAGTGTGGTCATATGTTGGAGAAGTAATGCAGGTGGGATTTGCCATGGGATCCTTGTGCAGCATTCATTTTGCTTGTTGCTCTGCTCGATGTCCCACTGTTTGTTTCCACCTCAGTCCTGGGATCAAAATCAAGCATGTTATCTCCAGCATCTCAGAAACTGTGCTTGCTGACAAGTTTTATAAATTATATGACCTACTGCCAGACAGGGATGTTAGATGAAGTAACTGTGGTACTAAAGGAATCTGTGCAAGAAATGAACCATACAAGGGACTTTGTACTTTGCTTTTGCTTGGATTGCATACTGCATTTGGGCTTGAACTGTGTTCCTCTTCTTGCACCCCTTGTAACATTTTAACACCTCACTGGGTGATGAAGAAAACTATGTTTTTTTCTGAATCTATTACAGCTGCCCTTCTACATGAAACAGGAAACAAGGATTCACTGGGAAAGCAGGTGACTATTGCAGTCAAGTGAGGTAATACCCTGGCCCTAGCTATACATTATAGAAAAAATATTTTGATCTACACTTGACTTGCCAACAGTATCAGCACTTGACCTACAAAGAGGTCTGTCAGGGATAAAATAACCCAGGCCCATTGGCAAATCCTCTGATTATAGCCCTTTACAGTCTCATTATAACTGGCCTGGAGACAACATGTTGCAATGTATCTCTCACTGGACAATCAGAGTGACTCATTAGAGCTACGTGGCGTGAATGCAAACACAAACAGCACCATCCCACTCCTTGCTCTCCTTTGAGTCAAGGCATCTACACAGCCCTGTCTGCAGCTCATACAGTCACACTCTAATGACCTTTAAACAAACATAGGGTGTAGCTCTAACAGCTCAGTGCCTGGTGTGAATCACATGACCCATCCAAAAACCTGGGTAAATACACCATCTGTTGATGGAGTTGATGTTACTCCACTCTAAACACTCTGCTACCCCAGCTACACTGCCAGCAACATCCAAGCCTAATGAGTTCAAAGCTAGCTCAGGAGTGCTTCCATTTGACTGCATTTTAGATATGTCCTTGAAATTGCCTGTGCTTTCAGTTCTTGCTTTGTGTTCCTCTGCCAGGTGAAGTATTCTGCAGCAGTCTTTATTGTTTCCCATGGAGCTACTTTAAATAATGTAATTGAGTTGCATCTTGTCTGACAAACTAGACAGATCAACTCATTCAAGTTTCCTAGGTTATGGAGTTTATATGAGTTTTTGATTATTTTTTGATCATCCTTGGTCTGTATTTTCAGCACATATTTCAGTATGGATGCAGAGCAGAGCTACTGGGACTGGACTGTTCCAGTGCTGATCTCATCGATGCTGTGAACAGAAATGGAATCAAGTCCCTGCTTCAACTCATTATATCTGAGACAGTATATACCTGAGGCAGTAGTATATCAAAATGGAAAGAAATGCCTCAGTATTACCTAAGTCTCAGATGAAACATGTAAACTGAGGCTGTGGGTGGGAAAACAGGATTTGGGACGTAAACTGGATCCACTCTTTCTCTCAGTGGTAAGCTGGGTGCCTGACCAGAGCCATTCATGCAGGTGAAGAAGCTCATCTGGGTGGTCAGAGGGCTACAGCCTGTCAGTCACTTAAAACCCAGGTTTCTACATGAGGTCGTGGACACATGTGAGTCATTTGATGGAGGAGAAAATTAATTTGATTAATTAGTGTGGGTGTGTCTACCATAGAGTTGTAGTTTAGTATGCTTCTGCAGAGAATATTCTGGTTGTCTACCTTTTTCTGCTTTTCTTCACATGCTAGGCTAACCTCAGTGCACACCTGGATTCATTTCAGATGAACTAACCTGGACAGTATCTTCCTGCACACCAGCACAAATGGGCATTCAGCCCACGGGACTGAGCTAGAGCTAGCAGAAGTAGAAACCCCCTGAAATATGTAGGACGCAGCTGTCAGGTCCTAGCACTGTTTGTTTGCACTACTTGCTAACGGAGGCATAATCTGTGACTCTTGCTGGCAGGCAGGCAGGAGGACATGCTTCTAGCGATTACTCAAAGCTGCTGTGACTTTTCTCTCTTGATTTCCTATTGAAAACACTTTCTCTGTTTAAGTGAAATATTTTTCTTAAGGAAATTAAGGAGATATATTATGATATTGTCAGGATGTTCCTTCCTGTGTGAGTCTCCATCTCCTTGAAAAAGAAACTGGTACTCTGCCAGTTGAGTCATCCAACTCAAGGTTCAAAGTAAGTTAGGAATGGTCTAAAAATCAACACAGCTAAACCAATATTTAAATAATTAATGGAAAAATAAGTATTTTGTTAGTGGTACAAACTATTGCATGTTGTGGGATTCCAGCATGCATTTTTCATTACAGTCGGTATTTTTCAGCTGAGTGCTAATAGTTGCCATCTTGCCAGAAAGTAAAGTCATCTGTGACACTGGCAGGTGAGAGGCCAACCTAAGAGCATTGAAAACATTTCTCAGTCATCTTTCATATAGCTTTAACAATCAGAAGAAAAGGTTTTATTATTTAAACAGAGCTTTAATATAAACTTTGTATTAAACTTTGCTTAAATAATAAAGCTTTTTTCTTCTGACTGTTAAACCAATATTAAAGCAGGTTGGAAAAGAGTTTACAGTTTCTCCCACCAGGTTCTCACACTGCTAGTATACATTTATAACTGCTCCCTGATCTGTCTCTTTTGTGTATTATAAACTTCTCCCATTTACTGTATGGGTGATACTGAGTACCCCAGCTGAGAGTTCATGGAATTACCTGTTCAGTAAATGAGCGAAATTAATGATGCCCAGAAGAGATATGCAGGGAAGCTATTATAACTGTGTTATAAAACTCCAGTGTGTTACTTGCTGGTGCTGCATAGCTTGGTCACTCTTGCAAACGTTGTGTTATTTGGGTTTCCAATCGGCATATCCTGGGGCAAGCAGAAGAGAACAGTTCAGTCAGAGCTGGTTTTGAAGACAGCAGTGTTGAAGAGAGCAGCACAAAGCCTCCAGTTCGTGACATAATGAGGCTTTACAAAAAAGGTGCAATCTGCCTGGGGGGTGGTGTGCAGGTGCTCTGCATTGTTTTCCAACAAGATGTTCTTTGTAGCCTTAGATGCAGATACACCAGGTATAACTGAAAAATGGCTTAATGAGAGGTATTTGGTGGATTGGAATAGTACTCTATCCTCATTGAGGGGTATCAAACATATATTTGGCTCCAGGCTAGCAGATGGTGCAAAATGATCTGGTTTACAGTTGCTGTAAGAGCCTTCATTTGCAATTTTTTTTCTTTTGAGGAAAGATGTCTTAATAAGTAATATTTTATATGTCTAGTAGTATAGGACCTTTTATAAAAGAGAAACTATTTTGCATTTATTTTGACCTAGGTATTGCATGGTCTATGTGGAATTTTATTCTTTAGGTTTGTCATTCTCGTATTATGTAAAGTTTAGACTGACCCTGTTTCAGTATCAGACTTCACATTGTCACAAGGTCATGATTGTTTTTTTTCTCTTTGTTTGTCTCATGTTTTGTTTCTCTTTGTTAGGATACCTCTAGTCCCTCCACTATTGTATGTGTATGTCTTGTTATTTCATAATTTCACCTCTATGAAATCTACCTGTTAAAAAGGTCAAATTAAGTCCAAATGACAGTCCAACATTCTGACTAGAATTAGCATTCCCTAAAATTTTTATTAAAATACAACCCATCATTAAAAGGGTGTCCAATTTATGCATTTTCAGCAGCCACTGTTACTCAAACAAGAATCTGGGGAAGGAGACAGACAAAAGTGCACTGAAAGGGACCACGTAACCTTTTTTGTCTCTGCCCCCTCACCCCCCAAAGACAGGGTGGCCTTTTTTGTTAGCTGGTACTTCTAGAGGTCAAATCAAACTGCCTTGCTGGCTGAAGCAAGACCACAGGCCACCCCACTTTGCCTTGGCACAGTCTTGAAAAACTTAAAGGTACAGCCTGGTATTTTGAATTTTGCTTTTGCTTTTACCTTAATATTGAACTAGTAATTCTCAGGATTTCTGCATCAACCCCTCCTATTCCATTTGTAGCCTCTGAAGACCTTTTCCAGTTCAGCAGTATGGAAATGGCAGGTGCCCGAGATGCCCTGACATGAGCTCATGACACCCCAGTTGAAAAGCAAAGCACTGGTTGTGTTGCTAGAAGACTGCCTGGGCTGCCTGCGAGGTTTTGAACAATTCCAGCTTTTGGAGGGATTACTGCTTCTGTCAGAAGAGTAATTCAGAGTATTCGCCATTTTAAAGACACACTGGTCTTTGTATAATGTACCTACAGCACAAAAGAATAATCACGCAGAACAGGAAAGTCAAATCTAAGCAGAATCCTTACATTACAGGGAAATTAAGAACTTGGTTACCCTGTGAAGTTGGGTATGAGAATCATCCTTTCTTTTGCTTTTTAAAAAGTCAGTAGCTCCTCCTCACATGCAAATAATTCTTCATGTATATAATGTAATTCAGG
Source organism: Strix aluco (assembly GCF_031877795.1). Taxonomy (NCBI): domain Eukaryota; kingdom Metazoa; phylum Chordata; class Aves; order Strigiformes; family Strigidae; genus Strix; species Strix aluco. The sequence continues at coordinate 25,464,386 of NC_133936.1, read as the reverse complement.
AGCATTTTAAAATTTTATTATATTTAATATCTAAATATTTGTATAAAACCATGATATCTCTATTTCTTCCCATTTATCTTATGAAGAGTTTAAGTTATGAAATGCATTATTTGTTACATTTTAATTACAGTATCACTCTTCTGAAGCTCCCTAAATGGACTAATTTCAGTGAAATAAGCAGAAAAGGCAGATTTTTTTGGGGGATAATAATCTCTTCCTCTTTTATACAACTCTTCAGCCAATGACGCAAAACTAATTCTGGAAAATTAGAAATTCTCACAGTAATGCTGTAAAATAGATAAGTTGTATTATCCTTATCTGAAAAATGGAAAAACAGCGACATGCCCTGGGTGACTAGCCAAAGACAGATTTCACAGCAGAACCAGAAACAACTTTTGAATCCCAAGGGGGCTGTACTTTCTCCCATTAAACATCTTAAATCTGTTTTCTGCCAAATAATCCTAGCAGAAAAAAGTACGGGACAAGGTGTATGTACTGCTAAGAAAATGTTCAACATTTTGTGTGAAATCTTATTGGAGGTTTCGTTTGTTCATGACGTAATCCATTTCCCTTAACTACCTAGAAAACAAGATAATGTAGCAAGGCAAAACTATGATTGAACATGAATATTTGTTAATTTCATTTCTCTCCCTATGACTGAATATTAGTATCTACTAATTTTATTTATCTCACTTGTTTGGGAGCTCTTTGTCCCTCCACTGTAAACTCTCTCTGTAGCAAGTGACTGAACCACCTGGGTCCCTCAAGAGAGCACTGTGGGGTTGTATCAGAAGTAAGCCATGATAGAGCTGGCGTACCTGTCGCTGAGGACTTGAGTGAAAGCCTAATGAGGTCAATAGGAATCTCAGTTACATATACTCCTTTGCAGAACACTAGCTCAAGGGATAAGCACAACTCAAAGAATCAAAATAAAGCTTTAACAGGTGTAAGCAAGGCAGTTCTAGGTGAGTCCCTCGCTAAAGGAGGAAATTTCACTTCAAGGAGAATCCTACTATTTTGATAATTCTTTCTAATTTAAGGAAAAATCCCAAACCTCTTAGCATTTCCTAAAAATTTGCATCCATACACTGGTAAAAAATATGATGAAATTGGAATGAGCCATCTGAAATTGTTTTTGAGCACAATTGGCAAACAAAGTGTACTTTTTTCCCAAGGCACTTTACTGAAGGAAGCATTCACTGGCCTTTTATCCTTTAAAGTCTGGTATTTACAAGCGAAGCTGCTGGCTGTCTAATTGCAGCTCACAAAAACATCACACAATCTCATCTAATCTCTCTTGGTCGTTCTATATTTAGTTTTCTGTGGGATAATTTACATATACCTGAACTGAATTCTAAGTCAGGTTAGAGGGAAAAAGAAAATAAAAAGACTAGAAAAGTCCCTAATGTGATACGCATGCAAAACTTTGCTAAACAAAAAGGTAAAGAAAACACTGCTTTGTGCAGATATCTATCCCTACACTACATAGAAAAGGTCAACAAATCAGAGCTGGTATCAGTGACATCTAAAATAAGTGATAATTTTTCCTTCAGAATGGGTGTTTTATACTTTGAGTGGGAATAACTCCCACTCACATCAAAACTATCCTATATGTGTAAAGGGCAGATGCATTTTGCAGACCTGTCCAATCTTCTGGTCCATGTGAGAGCCTCACTCGGTTGGCCCCCAGCACAAGCTGTCCCTGGATTCTGCCTTGTACCTTTGCAACACCATGTCCTTGCTCCTCTCTGGCTTTGGTCAGTAGAAAGCCCAAACTCCGGTTATCCAGTGCTCAGAACCAAAGTTGTAAAAGAAAACTTACTGCTGATAACAGCTGTACACAAAGCAAGAAACAGTCCTCAGAGGGTAAATGCAGGGATCAGTTCACCAGTTCAATGGCAGTAAGGAATTACTTTTATTGACCAAGGTCACATCTTCAGCTCCATGAATGAATAAAAGCCTTCTGAACTTGGATCTTTCTCTGTATGGATGGAACATCACTATCCCTGATTAAACTATTTCCTTGTCCTTACAGTTCCTGCCAAGCACCCCACCAGTGTGGGGAAATGCACATGGGGGAGAAGAGGGAGATGGCATGGTGGGGAAAGGAAGGTGGGGGTATATAAGACCTGTGGTATTTTCCTGTGGGACAAATATTTCACCCCAGCAGAACATGCCTGTCTGTGGGAAAGAGAATTTCAATTTCAAATTCCCCTGAGCAATCGAAAGACAAATGAACAGAACTAGCAAGTGGAAACAAAGAATCTGACTTTCGCTCAGTTTTGCAATAGAAGATTTTATTGTGGAATCATCGAAGATGTGTATCAGAATTAAGAATCTGGCTCTGAATGCTTTTTGCTTTTCAAGGATCAAATCCAGTTCATTAGTACTAATAACCTTTCAAAACTAGTTGATTTTTCCAAGGTATCTCACAGCAGGTGAACTTCTCTTGGTTTCGTTTGCAGAGTCAACACATACCAGTGATACATGTGGAAGGCATGTTTGACAGAGTATTTTACAAAACAGCAGTGATGTATGCTTGCCTTTTCTTTCTGAATGTATGTTTTCAGTTTGTTTCCTGGCTGTCTGTGTGATATTTTTAGGTTTTCTAAGTAGCCATTAAAAAATCTAGACAAGCCCTGGGTCCTTCTGTCTTTCAGGTGGTGATTTCTTTCAGGTAATCTTAATCTGATTATTATTTACTCACTCTTATCCCTTTAACAGTAAATTCTGGTTTATGGGAGTTTATTTGCTATCTGAAATTAGGTGATGTACGGTTATAAGGCACAACAGGCTGGGAGATTAACTATGCCAGATGAAGAATTATCGCAGCATCTCTATTTCCTGTAAGTTCATCTTTGACCACTAGTGTTACTGTAATTAATATTTTTAAAGATTCCGGTTTATTTGTGTTTACTACTGACATAAGGCAGCATTTAAAAGCAAGCACAGATCAGGTGTGATGCATTGATGCCTTGCTGTGATAGCTATGAAAATTACTATTCAGCATGTTGCCAGTGTTCTACTTCACAACTCTTCAACATCTACCTATCCTCATTTTGCTGGCCTTCAACTCATTCCCCAATAACATATCTCCTAATTATTTCAGAAGAAGTTTCTGACCCACCAGCTACTTTAAATTTATTTTTCTTATAAAGACTAGACCTGAACTCCCTTAGGATGGTCTCTAGCGCCATATGTTGTTCAAGGCTTTTTCTTTGACAGTACTTGAAATGGAAGTGCAAATGCAAAGTATGGAGACTCTTCCCAAAGTACTTCCCTGAGATAATAGTTCCCTTAGAGAACATTGTGTTTAATAACTGCATTTTGAAATGATTTGGTATACTTTTTCAGGAAATGCAGAAGGCCTAGTGCAGCTTTACTGCATAGGAGCTCAGTCTGTTGACCATAATAGGAGTTCCAATTTACGGGCAAAAATGCTCTTAATGACACATACGATTTCAACATACACATTTGCTTTTGATTAAACTCTGTAACACATTGGTACACCCATGTAGAACTGACATTTGTCTTTATGAATCTCATGTAAAATGACACTTTGAGTCATGCATAAGGAATTTACAAGAAGAACATGACAAAACAATGTCCTTTTTGTGAATAGAGCCCATATTGTAAGCTTTTATTGCTTTACCAGTAATACATAATTAAATATGTCTACAAAGTCTGGCTTTGATCCTGGGGCTTTCTTCCCTGGGTTTAAGCTAGATACAGTTCCTGTATCCATGATACGGCTACATAGTAGGTAAGGTTTATGTCCAGCCTGTACTTTAAAAATCAAGTCTCTTGTGAATTCATTGTTCTCTAAACATAATCTCAAAGAACAGTATAAAGCTACAATGACATTAAGATTTAAAGTCAAAAGTCTAAGAAGAGATTAAGAGTCGAACATGATTGCAGATGGACAGCAGTAGATAGGACACGTCTTAAAGTGCAGTTCACAGTTGCTAAAAGGCACTATGTACCATGGAGCATGTTCCCATGCAGCCAGGTTGAGCTACCTATTCAGAACCGCCAAGCAATCTTTGGTCTAGGGGCTCCTCCACTGACACAAGAGATGAAGCTCATCCCCAGTGAGGAAAAGCTGAACAAGGGAAAAATAATTTGGAATTCCGTAGAAATTGAATGGATCATTCATTAAAAATAATTTGTTCATGAATCTTCATCCCTTCCATGTCATTGCTTTGCCAAATTCTTCTTGGATTGAAAAATTATTAACAGCTGACACTTATTTTGATTTTAGCTTGTCCTGAGCAATCTCTTGACTGAGAAATTCTATGGGGCAAATTAGAACAATTTTGATTGAAGGCAACTAACTCCATTTTTCCACAGTGAGAAGTGGTTTGATTTTCAAAAGTATTCAGCATCTGGAGTTCCTTCATAAAACTTCTGAAGGTAATAAATATCCGTTTATTTTCTTGACAAAATTTAGTCTCCAGTGCCTCTATTATATTTTGCTTCATAATATTTACTTTCCAAGGCTGATTGATTATAACTCTTTGATTCAGACTTCTTGAGCAATTAATGTCACGTAGAAAATTTTCAGTATCTGCATATGAAAACTGATCCTCAAACATACACTGGCCACAGGTATTTTGCAATATTTACTCTAAATTCCCTGTTTTGCAAACATTCGTAGTAAGACAGTCAAGAGAGCAAACAGAAGAAAGGATGTGAATGCTGCCAAGGAGAATTTGCCCAAGTACTAGAATATCTGCAAAATCCTCCTCCTGCCCCATATTTTCAAGGCTGCAGTGTCTTGCTTCTGACCATAGAGACAGCCAGACTGTGTATGGCAAGGTGGGGAATGGGAAAGGTGATGGCAGCGAAACTGAGCAAGAGAGACATTTGCATCACATGTATGGAAATGGAGATACTGTATCATTGTACAGCTTGTTTTTCTCAGTTGGTCAGATGGGTGGGAAGAACCAGAGGCTGGGGAATTCAGAAATACCATCACAGGCAAAATGCTGAGTATTCACGGTCTGCTTTTTCTTCTGGGAAGAGTGTGAGTGCTCTTAAGGAGAATCTCAGACTCCTCAGAGCAGCAGCCTTCTTGCAGAGAACCTTTACCAGCACGGCCTTTTTGTACCGCAGGAAATTTAAGAGTGTTTGATGAAGTTAGTCAAACTTTCATCTGTTTTTATGTTCAGGGTTCAATGTTCAGTTTATATTCCATATTCAGGGCTGGTTTCTAATTTCCTCTCAAGAGACGACCCACAGCACCAGCTCTATTGGTCTACGGTAAAAGCTGGAGCCTAAAATGGTGCTGAAGGCTAAGTTTGCCGGGAACCTGATGGCAGAAGAGGAAATACAAATGAACAACTGAAAATTAATTCATGACTCCAGGAAAGCACCTGAATTTGCACAGTTACAGCCATCAAACTGTCTGCATATGAGTTTTAATCTTAATTTTAAGTACTGCAAATAGTACTCTGTACAGCTAAGGTTCCAACACCTCCTAGAAGACCACATTGTCCATTGTCCCTGATATTCAGACTTACACTGTTCACACCAAATGCTGAGTATCTGCATTTGACCAATGCTTGAAAATTTTAGCACCAGAATTTAAGCTATTACATTAATGAAAAATATGTTGTTTTCCCCAAAGTAAAAAATAAAAACCCAATCTTAAAGCTTCTTGTTGGATGAGCAACTTAAGACTAGCAGAGGAGTTGTTCTTAAATTAGGGATGTGCTTTTTTCCAATTTGTCCAATAAATAAGTCTCTTATTTCACACATACTGAGTGGCAATGTGTAAGGGCTTGGTACATAAATTCTCTAATTCTCCTTTATCAGAGGTCAGAGGACATTTTTACTGTGTCAATAGCTGGCACTTAAAATTAAGGAGAGTTTAAGAAATATGGAGCAAAAACTTAATTAGGTATTTCTGTAGCAATCTGCAGTGAGCGTGCTCCACCTCCCCACAGCAGACATGCTTGCTGCACTGCATCTATACATTTTTAGAGGGGTTTTGAATATACTTTCCTCTTTCATTGCAATTGTCTGTAGCTGTAATTGTGAATCATGTGGATCCAGGCCATGGGACTGAGACCTGGGACAATGTTTCTCTTGAATTCCCAGGTTTCCAGTCTCTGTGCAGACAGTATGGGGCAGAAAGGATGAGGACATGGGAATGCCTATGGAGGACTTTGTGTGTGAGAAGGAAAGTCTGAAGTGGGTTTGTTGTGATGCCAAGAAGATTAAGATTTTAAGAAAAAAAAAATCTGAAATCTTCATGTTTTTTCTCAAATGGTTGTCCTGATAACCTCTTCATATTATAATGCTCAATTTTTGACTTTTACTGGTTTTCCTTACCATTTACATCAGATTTCTAGGTATAGCCAGAGCAATTTACTATTGCACAGTGCTCCCTCCTAACTGCATTACTATGCTTATTTTGTGTTCACATTCTTCTTATTTGTGCTTTATTTTATTGGATTTGCAGTGCTTTTAACGTTGTTAAATCTGCAAAAGAGGGATCTCCTATTTGTCACTCTTTTACTTAATGAACAAAATCCCTTATATTGCTGATATAATGGGAAGATATCAACAACTTACAATCTTTTGACGTTACAAGAGAAGCAGAACAAGCTATGTGACCATTTTATTTTTAGTAAATCCCCTTTACATAGTTTCTTAATTCTATACAAAGCTGCTTTTGGAGTTACTCACTTTAATCCCCTGAGCAACCAGATTATTTTAATGTTGGAATACAACTCATTTTTTCAATGTGTAGCTTCCTTTTCCAACATTTTGCTTCAGTTTTGCTTGGCCTGGCTGCAAAATGTTCTGATCTCTGCTTGTCTCTAAAAGAGAGTCCCCTGCAGTCCCTATTATATTGATAAACTTGTCAATTCACATGAAAACTGTGGCAGTCTTCAGATCTGGCAATTCTTTTGCTAGGTGAATGTTTTCCAGAGTCCAAGGGATGCTGAGCTACACTTGCACCCCTCCTTCACTTCATCTGGAGAACTGTCTGCCTCTGTGGTCACATCTCTACCTCATAGTTTAAGCACCATTGACACAAGTATTTTTATTTACCTTCTTCTGCACCAAATCTATTACAGGACTTATTTCATAGACTTTGGAGTTTCTCATAACTCTTGGTTCTCAGGTTTTGTGGGAAGAAGGCTGGATGCAGGAAGTTACCAGTGAATTTAGAGCTGACTTCTCATGTGTTTATATGTAGCTCATTTATTCCCATTACTTTCAACTAAAGCTACGGTTACTCTTTTTTATCTTATCATATTATGTACAATCAGTGGCCATGAAAAATAAAATGGGATAGGCTAAAGTTTGCCTGGGAGCAGGAAAAGCAATAGACTATATTCAACTGAGAGATGTATTATGTAGTGAAAAGTACAAGATTTAACACTAGCAGTATAAAAGAAGCTGCACATAAAGTTGTCTCCTTCCTTATAGAAATATGAGTCTACAAGCAGTCTGTGTGACATCTTAACATTAGCAACTGAAGTATGCGTACAAAGTATGAAGGCTGAATACATACACTACCAGAAAGACCATGGCTTTATCAGAGGACAGAGGACATTTTTACTGCACTAATAGCTGGCACTTAAAATTAAGGAGAGTTTAAGAAATATGGAGCAAAAACTTAATTAGGTATTTCTGTAAGAATATTTATTTTGTAAAGATTGCAAACATACCTGTGATTTATCCCAGATAACTCACACTGGAACTAATAGTTAAGCCTTGATCTGGTATTTTTTGATAGAAAAAAAGAACTCTTCATCTTGAGTTTGGGTATTTCAAAGCAGGTATTTGCAAACTCAGAAAAAAAGACCTTTTCATTAATCCATCATTTTGGAAACAGTCGCACTAACCCACAACCACATACAAATACAAAAATCCTAATGGGACTATTTTCTTACTAAGCCTGTAATAGTTTACATTCACCTAATGGCCTGGGGTTATAAGCAAACTACTCAATTAGAGAATTTAGGCTGGTTGCCCACATATTTCAGAGCAAATTATCCCTTCACAAATGCAGAACCCCCTATATAAAATGCCTAAACAGTATTTCCTGTTAAAAAAGGCAAAAATACTATTCCCTGAATTCCCACCTTAAGCCTACTAAGTATTTCTCTTTATGTTAGTGTAGCCATTTTATGGAGAAATATTTGTTTTTGCCTCACATACCTCAATCTAGACCCTTTTGCTGGAATGCTTTTAACGTTCCAAGCAGCTAAAAAATGCTAATGCATTTTTTTTTTCCTCAGAGTATTATTTTAAAAAGTAGTTTCCCACTTTTCTTATTGGTGATATCGGAACACAGAGGTCTTCTGAAGGCCTGGCATTTTGAAGCTTCAGGGATAACAGATCTTCCTCTTCTAAGGGCACTCTGAATTCTGAGTTATCTTTTATCACTTACTATTTCTTCTACTGCTTCTTTCATTTAAAAGAGAGGTTGATGCTTTCAACCTATAAACACCCATTAAAAGTTCCTCACCCTATTATGCCGAGCTGCTGCTCTTAATTGTATGCAGCTGGGCAGGTCATTGAATTCCCATTTTCAATACAGAGATTTTAAAAATACAATGAACCAGATATCAACTCCTCATAACACACTCGCTTCTGAAATGGAGGTGTGTGGTTTTGACTGTGTACTGGGAGTGAATGTCTCTCTTGTAGTGTTTGATTACAACAGGGCAAGTCTAGCTCAGGCCCAAGGTGGGTGATCAGTGTCATGGGTCTGATGGCACTGGTGTGGTTTTGGGCCTGTGGATGGAGGGTTTCCCACATCTGTTCTTCCCATTCTGCTGCCTGCTTTCATGGTCATGTGAAATGACTTTCTGGGAGATGCAATACGAGCTGAAGGAACTGTTGGTTGGTGGATCTGTAAGTAGATGAGACACAGACTCTTTTGGAAATGAAAATATTTTATATATGTGCCATGAGTGCTGTCACAATTATGAGCTCTAGTGAGGTGGCCTTTCTCTTGTTTGAGATCTGGGGTAAAGAATGAGAATGCTAGCTGTTACCCTAGGGTGTTTTTGGAAACATATGAAGGCTTTTTCCATTATTTCAGTCAAGACAGAAGCCTTGTCCTCTAGCACAGGGCTTGCAGATGTCCTTGCACAAAATTCTGCCGAAGTCAAAGAGCTGGTTGTGTTCATCTAGACAGAATTTAGGTCAAAAAGTGAAAATGTATGTAATGTGATTTAAGTTAATAACCAAAAAGCCTTTTAATAAAGCAATGAGATAGTGATGAAATATTTGAATGCCCAAGGAAGACTAGAGCAGATGAATCTACCATTTTTGACATGCTTAACATTTTCAGTTCCAGCTGCCTCTCCTCAATGCTTTATGTAGTCTACTCATCCTTAAAAGTCAGAATCCATGGGATTTCTCCACTATGGCACCCAACACAAGCTGTCACTTCGGAAGGCATGGGTGTTGTAAAACTAGATGAAGAGAACAATCTTCTGGACCAATGCACAGCTCAGATAATACAGCAGCAATGATAAATAAAAAAACCATACACTGTCTTGCAACTCTGCTAGTCTGCAAAACTTGTGAAGGGCAAAAGTAGAAAGAATAGATCAAAATTGCCAAGTAATTAAGGAGATTTGTGTCACAGAATTATCAGAGGGAATCAAGTCTCAGTCCTGCATTATGTGTGGACCCCTACAACTGTGTAGAACCCTAATAAAGTTTTGGGGAAGCATGCAGCTAAAATATCCCACTTAGACTCTGATGAAGGATTAAGGTCTAATTTATTGCAATGCTCAGAGAATGGAGAAGGCATAAATTCTAAATCAAGGAAAGCATGTGTTAAAGAACAAAAGATGATGCCAGTGTAATAAAACCAGTTAAGCACAGTGTGAAGAAGCAAAGAATTATTTTAGATATATACAATGCACATACTTCTGAAAGTGATGCTAAGGAAGTGTCTTCAGGAGAGCTTTAAAATCAGCAGACTGCAGGTGGTTATTCCATGAGCAGAGTGTTCCTGCTCTTAGGGAAATGAACGGCAATTCTACCAGTAGGGAATCATATACTCAGGAAAATTCTTAACATCACCAGAAAAACAAAAGGCAAATATTCTTCATTTTCTCAAATGTGCTCATTAGAGCAGGATTTCTTCTATTAAGATGGAATTTCCTTATTAAGAAGTACAATGAATTACTTGCAAAGCTAAGACTAATATCAAAGGAATATGCAAGTATTTCAGGACTCGGGATCAGACCAGAAATTCTGGAGCAAACTGGGTAAAAACAAAATGCCCAATCTCTGTGTGATAGAATTTGATTAAGGTTTATTGGCTTTTTACTACAATTTCCAATTTGACAGGCCCTACTAAAGCTAAAATTGAATTTCATATACAAAGCTTATGTGGTTATGTTTGTTATTAGCATTGTCTTCCCCAGAGATATTTGGATTTTGTTTAACCAAAAAATAAACAAGTTAAATGCCGAATTGCCTGGCTAAGACAGTTATATGATGTGGTCTTTTCCTTTCATTATAAAGATTGAGAGTTTTGGGATACATGTTTAGGAGTTTGTGGTTACTTTACTTTAAATCTAATACTGTGGACTTACAATGTTTTTGTTCAATGTTCTGCTCTTTTCATATAAAGTTCTGTGTCCTGGCCAATTTATGGCCAGACTTATCCAATAAACAAGTTTGTAGGAATGCATTTATAGATTGTTAGAAATATGTGTGGTGCCTGCACTTTTCTTAGCAATAATGTAATGATTTATTTTTACTATTAATTTTGAGTTATATTACAGCTAAAAGGAGAAATAATTTGCATACATCAGAAGTTATTTTCCTAAAAAATAGAAAAAAAGGGAAGATGCATAGGTCAAGATTAAAAAAATCAGATCACTTGCAGTATCTAACCCGCACCCTCACAAAACCTTTCTGAAAGTTTTCTTGGTAAATCAAAGAGTAAGCAAACAAGCCAAATAGGAAAGCTAATGATTTGTCAATACATGTATCAGATAGGTATAATTTAGAACATTACAGAATAGTAGATGGATAGTTGCACTGTGGAAGCTTCCAGGAATCCCAGGACGCAATTTGCTAGCCATGGGTCATTCAAGCATAAAACAGAGACAGCCCCAAACTGTTTACATCTTAAATATAAGGAAAGACACAAAAGACAGATGGGCCATCAATAAGATAATACTGTTTTATTAGCAATGTGTCAAATGTTGTTATTTTTCACTGGTCTTCCCAGAGCACTATGGTGTTAGAACTTTTGTGAAAATGAAGAGAGGTTGTGATGTTTTGAAGAAGAAATTGTTAAGACAGGCAGCTAACAAAATGAGAATAGGTTTGTTTTCATTGTACATTAAGTTAAAATGTTGGGGATTAGCATCTATCTTTCTTAAAGTGAAGATAAATGAATGAATGTGTAAAACTACTATCCTTCATAAAGAACTGAAGTCACTGACAAGCATAAAATCTGTTACAGTAGGTTTTTCTGCTTTTCTGGCATGAAAGAACTGATCTAGTATTGATAAATGAATATTACTTAATAAAATAACCCAGACCTAACAAAAAAATATATTTTGCCCTAAAGCAAAACTCCTAGACTTCACTACATGCTATTTCTATTTCCTGGAAACCTCCTTTAGTCTCAACTGGACTCAATTTGGTGTGCTGTTTGTGCCGGAAAATGAGCCTTTTCTAATGCATTTTATTCTGGTTTATTTTGCCTAAAGAACTGAAGTTTTATCTCAGATTTTTCTCTTCCCCCACACCTCATCTGCACTTTACTTTTGACTCATTATATCTTTATCATTGGCTTTACTTTTCACTGGTTGATTATGGGTCCATTGGTTGCTTATGGGTCAGTTTATGACTGGAATGTGGAGAGTACCCCAAAAATGTGCAATAAAACCCCAAATCATTGCTGCAAAATGCCAGTTCCCAAATGTGTTTTTAAAATTCAAGATGCATTAATTTTACCTAAGCACCTCTATGCTGCCAAAGCAGGCTTGGAATGACTTTGAATCCTATCATTTGAAGTCATGGGAGTGATTACAGTTAAAGTTCTGCTTTTTGTCCATCTTCTGTATGTATTCAATGAAATAGCTTTATTTTAAGAAAGGGAATATTTTTTGACATCCTTCTAATATAATTCATTCATGCTCTGTTTCAGACATTTATTAGTATGACATCCTATGAGAAAATCAGGTTGCCTGGGAATTTTGCATGTGAAGGGACTGTAAATTCAGATCTTGAATTATCTAAACTTGAAGCAGTAATAGTTCTAGTAAAGGATACTCAGTAGCTGAAATATGTTCTGAAATTGTGAACACTTTCAAATTTCACATTCTTTGAAAAGTTATTTGAAAATCACATGTGCAAAAAGACTAACAGAGGCTATACCATTAAACATGAACACAAAGCAACCGTTCAATGTCCTTCAGCTTGCAAGATATATATTTGCTTTCAAGGGGAGATCTAGTATTTGTCATCTTTAACTGAATGAAATCACAGATACTTTTACATGTGGATTTTATTATATGAATTGGTTTATAAGCCTGCTATTTAACATGATTATATGAATTACGAACTGTGATTTTATTTCTTTTATAATCTCTGTAGAGCTCGCCATTATTTTTACATGTCTATGTCTGGCATTATGCACCTTTGAAATTGTGCCAGAAATATTTATTGTCCTATTTCTGGCATTCTGGGACTCCATGGTTCCGTTTGGTTTCCAACCAGAACAAAGCTTATTAGCAGATCCAGTTCTCGGTACTTTGCTGAAAACAATTTTATATGTAAATTTAATACTTCATTAAAGTAAGCTCTTGTAACAATCAGGAGTATGTATGAAATGTATTTAATGTAGGTAATGCTCTATCTACCATTTTGAGCAGTTATCAAAAGCAAAATATATGTACTAATTAGAACTTTCCTTCTCATTGCCTGTCTCCTCCAGCTTGACTAATAAGAAAGCACTAAAATGCAGTCAGGTTGAATAGAAATGGGATACCGTTCCCACACTTGTCTGTGCTCGACACACACACACAGAGCCCTGGAAGGGAGGCTTGCTGCAGTAAGAACAGCACATTCCCATTCACCCCTTTACTTGGTTCCAAATTCCATTATTCTTAATCAAGTAAAAGTCCTCTTTAAGGTCAACAGGAGTTTCATTCAAATTACTTCATAATTTGGCCCTCAATTTGTTGGGTTATTTCCCACTTTGCCCGGTAGGCACAACCATATTAAAAAGGCTACTAGAAAGTATTCTTTATTTTATTTAGCTTCAAGGAAATAGATGTTAATAAAATTTAAGGATGTACTTATGTGTTTATTAAAGAGGAGGAATCCTGTTGAATCAGAACCCTAATTTGTTTAAAGAGCAAACTGCTCCAGGAAGCAAAAATAATATAGCTGACTTAGGTATTAGTACCGCTCAAATACTTTCAGTGAGAATAATCATGCTTTCATTTGGAGACTAGGGAAAATTGATTTAGTATGTTTTTTTTACAGAACACTGAGTTATTGTTTACACAGTCATTTTTCTAACTATAAACATATATTACTCATTATAACCATTAGTCAGAAGCTTGAAGTCATGCCTGTCAGGGAAGGTAACGTACTTATATGTGTATAATAGCTGCTTCTAAAACTTCATACATGATTTGAAGTATAACTTATCTCAGATAGAGGCAAAACCATCTTTCTGCTTCTCATGTGACAATTTCACACTAGGCTTCTTCTGTCTGTTCATGAGATCTTAATGATAGAATAAACATATGCATTTCAGTGCTTTATGAGAAATCACTTTCCTGATTCATTGTGCCCCTGAAATAATCCAAAGTTTAACCATGCTCCTAAACATACTGTCAGATATTTATAGTACTCAAATGAAGATGAGACTGCCATTCTTGCTTTAAACTTGATGGTCTTTCAAGTATGGAAAAGTTCACACTCTAGAGTATCAACCAAGAGGTTTAAGACACTCAGATTTTTTTTTTTATTTAAAGCTTTTAAATGTTTACATTTTTGCCACAGAACAATATTCAGCAAAATAATAATTGTAATAATAATAGCAACAATTGTAATAATAAGTAACAGCTATAGTAATATAGCAATAGCAACAGTAACAGCAACAGTGACAGTGACTGCAATAGCAATTGCAATAGCAATAGTAAGCAATAGTAATAATAGTATTAGTAATAATAATGATTATTATTAATCAAAAGCAAAGGTTTTAATCACAACAAGAATACTTTATAGAATGGAAGAGTTGATCTTGGCTTTTTCTGATAATTGTATGCAACTGTTAAAAGATTTTTATATGAGCCATTCACTTGAAATGGTATCTTTTGATCTGATGGATTATATATTTCTTTTGAGGTAATACTTTATCAGGAAGAGTCAGATGCAAAGGACTTCATGAAAGTGCTGGAGCATTCAAATACTCTACATGATAAAATACTGAAAAGCTCAGGGAATTAGTGGCAACTGTAAGAATACAGACATCTGACACTCCAAATATTACAGCTGGATCAGAACATCAAAAGAAGCATATACTATTACACATAAAAAATTCAATCCAGGCTATGATATCTTCCTCAGTGCTGTTGTTGCAGAGTGCATTTCCAAACAAAGCACATCTTGCCAAAATATGTCATTGAGGTCATCCCACCCATTGGAAGCACCACCTTTTTTATAGGCTCTGAAATGATTCAAATGTCATGAATGAAACACAATTTATTTGGTTAATCTATATTTAAGCCTTTCTTGCAGCTTCAAATTTGTATCTGCCTTGTGGCTTCAGGCCTCAACTCTTTCTAGCTCACCAGTTCCCTCCAGAAGGTCTCTACCAGTCCCTTGTAATCTGAGAAATTTTCTCTAGCTCTTTTCCCTGTCCTAACTGAAACCTGCAACAAAACAAGGCAAGAAAATAGTCTGGAGTCATCTCAATCAGTCATGTCAGTAAAGTGCAGATTCCATGTAACTTTTACTACAGACATGCCCACACAAGGAAGTTATTAATTAGACATGTATTCCTATATTACATTATCAAATATATTCTAAACTTTTTTTTTTTTTTTTAACTAAAGCTGAATTACGCAGGACATTCACAAATGTGTGTTAATTACTATGTATCTGTCATTTATCAAATGCTAGCATGCACTCATTCTGTTCAAGATGCAGAGGAAACAGAGTCCCGGCCTTGAGACACACAATCCATCGTTGGCTTGATTCAGTTCTGGCTTATGCTAACACCACTGGCTGTGGTACGTTCAGCTGAGGATGGGATGAAAGGATGCTGCAGCAACCCAAATGCTGACACCAACTCAATTCCACCAGGGTGGTAGAGTAGCTTTGCAGCTGGAGAGCAGAGCTGTAGTGTAGTGAGGAGTGCCTGGACTGTGTCCCTAACAGCTCGGGCTTGCTTTAATCACTGAAGTGCCCACAAGGCACGAGGAAGTGGCCTGAAGTGAAGCTGTGCTCTTGAGGAGTTCCCTGTGGTGTACAGCAATGAGCACAGAATGGCTAACTGAAACAGAGTAACTGGGGCACAGTACCCCAGTTTTGGTCTGAGCAATGCAGCATACAGCAGCACCTAATTCCCAAACTGCATTGACTAACAGTGTGGCAAAAAAAACTGGTGAGCTGGCAGCAGACCATAGACAATAGTGGTATGGGTAGTGGAGTGTGTGATCTTAAAGTTATCTACATACCCTCATTTGCTGCAATCACATCTTCATTTGCAATGTAAACAATGGTTCTGTTTTGGCATCTAAAATTGCCCAGCATTTAAGTGGCCTCACTACATGGCCTCACTAGCCAGAGAAGTCCAAAAGGATCTACTTTAAGAGAATGCTGAATGTACTTTGGAAGCCCAAATAAAAAACATCAAGTAAACACAAATTAGCAACACTAAGTTTTCTTAACCAGATAGCCTTTTCCTAAGGATGTATAGACCCATACATTTATTTAAAAAAATAAACTTGACTACTAGGCTACATATATTGCTAACATATATGACTATTATGAATGTTACCATGAGAAAACTCTTCTTGAAGGCAAAAGAGTCTTAGGGTGTGAGACCAAAACATTTTAAAAGAAGTTTATTGCTGATTGTTCAGTGTTCTGCATATAGAGGGACTAAAGATGCTAAACGCTATTTATAATGCTCGGGAAAATTTTGAAGATGTACTCTGATGTTGAGTGGTTATGCAGAATGAGGTTAAACACCAACCCACTGATAATGAAGGATTTTTAAGGTATATAGTGTTTTAAAGGGGGCAGTTTTGAACCAGATCAATGAAAATTTTAAGCTGACTGATTCGAAATTATGGTTTTATACTCAGTTTTATTACCCTCACCAGCCACATGGGCATAATTTCTTCTTTTAGGTAGATCTTGGCTCTGAAGCAAACAGGTAGCTGCATGCTATCATATAACATCACATAGCTGAGAGACTGCTCTACATGTAAAGTTCAATAATGGTAGCTAACAATACTTCTTTTAAAACTGCCACTTAGATAGATTCATAATTGTATAGCAGTGATTAGAACTTCATGGAGGAGGCCTGCATAAAAACCAGTTCTGCAACAGGGCCCAAGGACAGAAGTAGCATCTGGCATCTCCCTCACAATTCTGGTTCAGCCCTGAATCAGGGCTGGATTTTGTGGTGACTTGAAAATGTTTATGACAATTTTGGAAAAAAAAGGGGAGAAGCTTCTTGGAGATGCTGGTATTGGCTGTAGCATTTCAAAAAGCCTTTAAATATGGTATTGTCATTATTTGGGTTTATTTTAAGTGGATACTATGCTACAGCATGGAAAAAGATGTTAGATTAAAGATAAAGATTTAAATCAGCTTCTCTCCAGCAACACACCACTTTGAAGTATCAAAACCAGGAGTGGATCATACCTGTATTTAATCTGAAAGCAAAAAGGAAGACATCCTCTCAGCAGAAGGATAGTCATTGCTACAAGGATTTAAGTAGATGTGGCTCTATAGTGCAAGCTGAAGAGGAGAGGCTCAGTCACGGAGTCTCTTTCTATTTGGAAGGGAAGGAACAGCCTAGGTCTCAAAAAGGAAAACAAAGCATAGATGTAGGTAAGCTCTGTAATTGCATTTCTAGTACAGTAAGTGGCTCTGCATTGATGTCCTGGTTTCGGCTGGGATAAAGCTAATTTTTCTTCTTAGTAGCTAGAATAGTGCCATGTTTTGGATTCAGTATGGGATTTGGTATAAGAATGTTGATAATGCACTGATGTTTTCACTTGTTGCTAAGAAACCAAGGACTTTTCAACTTTCCGTGTCCTGCTAGTGTGCAGGTGCACAAGAAGCTGGGAGGCAGTGCAGCCAGAACAACGGACCCAAACTGGCCAGTGAAATACTTCATATCATGTAATGTCATGCTCAGTACAGATGAGGGTTGGTGGGGAAGCATGCTCCCTTCCAGGATTACTGTTTCAGGACTTTTCTCTTCTCTGGGATCACCAGCCGGGAATGTGCTGGGCATTGGTTGGCGGGTGGTGAGAAATCACATTATGAATCACTCATTTGTATTTGTATATTCTATTATTATTATAATCATTAATATAATTATTATTTTATTTCAATTATTAAATTGTTTTTATCTCAACCTATGAATCTCCTTACCTTTACCTCTCCAATTTCCCCCATCAGCTGGGGTGGGAGAGGGTGAGCGAGTGTCTGTGTGGTGTTTGGCTGCCGGATGGGTTTAAACCATGACAATTGACTGCCATTATTTTGCTTTGAATGAACATACTTGAGGCCCATTCTAGACCATGATTCACAGCTAAGGTTGTTACTTAGCTGATATTGTAACTAGCTAATAAGGCAGAGCAGCAAGATTCACTCTGAACACTGACAGAAGCTGAAAGGATTAATTTCCCAATGTCAAAACTAAGAATGAACTCCTGGCAGATGATCAGACTCAGCAGCTCTACTACTTAAAGCTTGAAGCTGATTGTGTTGCCTGGAAAGGTGATGGGGTATCTTGTTTGTTCTCCCCTGGCCTAAAAGCCTTGCCTATTCTGTTTGGATTTGAATTCTTTTTTAAAACTGATGTACTAGGTCTGGCTGAGATGGAGTTGATTTTCTTCATAGCAGTCCATATGCTGCTGTGTTACAGATTCTGTGACTAAAACTGCACTGGTAACACAGCAATGTTTTGGCCATTACTGAACAGTACTTGCACAGTGTCAAGGCTTTCTCTTTTTCATGTTCTGCTCCCTTAGTGAGTAGGCTGGGGGTGGGCAAGAAGTTGGGAGGGGAAACAGCCAGGACAGCAGACCCGAATGGGCCAAAGGGATATTCCATACCATATAGCATCATGCCCAGCAATAAAACTGGAGTAGCAGAATAAGAAAGTGGGAAGGGTTTGTCTTCCAGGGTAGACAGTTGCTCAAAGACTGGCTGGGCATTGGTCTGCTTGCGGGAGGTAGTGAATTACTTCCCTTGCATCACTTTTTTTCTTTCTTTCACTTACTAAACTCTCTTTTAACTCAACCAATGAGGTTTCTTACTCTTACTCTTCCTAGTCTGTCCCCCATCCCGCGGGGCAGGGGGGGGGGGAAGCAGGAGGCTGTATCCGTGTTTACCTGCTGGTCAGGGTCAACCCACCACGACTGGAAAAACCCCAACATTTATAGACTGTGTTACGATGGATTGTTACATACACTAAGTTGAACAATGCAGGGTCAGCTGATAGTATACAGTTCTGCATAGGAATTTCTAATTCAGGGCACTCTGAAGGACTTTCTTCCATATCTGTGCACATGCTCCCACTTGCGCAGCTGCAGTTGTAAAACTTCTGAGCACGGCACTGAAGACCTTGTGAGAGACCGTGCAAACAGAGCAAGTATTCTGTGTTCCTCAGTCCTCTCAGCATGGGGTAAGTGATGACGGGTGTCAGCCAAGAAAAGACACCACATAAGAAAACTGATAAAGCAGAGCACCAAGAGAGAGGGCACTGTTATTGCAGCAATGTAAATTAAAGAAATACAGTGCTGCTTCTCTCCAAATAACGATTGCGTACGGGAACGAAGGGGACAGTGAGAGTCGGCTGCTTCTGTGACCCTGAGGTGGCGACTCTAGCACCTGCCCCGGAGAAAGCACATCCAGCACAACGTCTCTTCGTCTGCGCCTGCTTCACTGGCAGAGGCTCAACACGACCACAGTGTCAGGAGGCTGCTGCAAACCTTCACACGCCAGTTTGACCCTCACGGTCCTAGGTTTTAGTGTTAAAACCGATTTTTTCTGTACATAAGTATCAGAGAGGGCCGCAGGAAGACGGGCTCGGCTTCCCCAGTCCCGCCGGCGGAGACGGAGGTGACGGCCTCTAACGCCCAACGGCTTCGACTTGGCTCGGCGCAGCCCCGGGGCGTACCGTGCCACCGGCCGGACGCGCCGGACTCCGCGGCGCGGCTGGAAACCGCCGCACAGGCCAAGCCAGGCTAAGCTAGGCCCGGCCCGGCCCCGCCGCCGCCCGCCGCCCTGCAAAACGGCCCGGCCCGGCCCCTCCCCCCTTCCAGCGCGCCCCGCGGTGGCCAGGCGCTGATTGGCTGCCGGGGCCGCGCGGGGCCTGATGGGAGCGCCGCCCCGGCACCACGCCCCTCCTTCGGCGGGCGGCGGCGGCGGCGGGATGCGCGGCCCGGCCCGCGGCAGGTACCTGCTGGCCGGGGAGGAGGAGGGGCTTGGTCGGCCCCGAGCGACTCCGCGGCGGGGACTGGTTCCACTGTGGGCGGGGCGGCGGGAGAGGGGCGCGCGGCGCTGCCCGTGACCCGCGTCCCACGGGGCCGAAGCGGAGCAGGGCGGGCAGCCGGTGCCCCCGCCCTCTCCCCCCTCGCCGCGGGCAGCCGGGCGGCTCCTGGGGAGCGGGGCGGCGGCGGGCCGGGGCGTAGCCTCGGAAGAGGAAGCCAACGGGTGCGGGGAGGGGGCGGCGGGCGCCTTCCCCGCCCGCCCGGGAGCAGGGGGGGCGGCGGAGCCGTGGGGTTTTCCCGGCTGACCGGGCGGCTGGCCGGAAAGGCAGGCGCCGGGAGCCGAAGCTGACCTCTGCCGCCCTCCTCCCTGCCGGCGGGGCCTCGGGCTCGTTCCCTGGGCCGCTGGCGGCCGCTCTCGCAGGCTTCAAAACAAGGCTGGGCTTCAAAAAAAGCGCCTGACCCACCCACTCCTTGCTCCATCGCTTTGGAGTCTCTGCGTGGGAACTAATTTGCCTTTTTAATTAAGGCTTTGCAAAGCAGAGGACCTCCATAGGATGCTTCCAAACAGAAACAGCTGAAAATGAAGTTTAAATTGAAGAAAATTCAGTATCTTGCTTTAACTGAGAGGTGCTAGGACAGGCTAGCAGTGGGAGGTGGGTGATGCTCCTGGCTTTGTTTTGTTTGTTTCCTTGTCCACGGCGCTCGTAGCTGGAGAAACTTTTTATGGTCACAGTGGAAGTATCTGAGGTCAGTAAATTGTGGGAGAATATGAATTTTGGGTGGAAACTTTGTGAGCAGAACTGGAGATTCAATTTGAAAAGTAGAACTTGTGTTCTTTGTAATGGTAAATATCTGAAAATATTTACATAAAATGAAGTCACTAAGTTTACAAAAACCCTCCTTTAAAGAGCATTCTCCCTTCAGGGGAAAGGTCTGTATGTCTGTATGCAAAGCCTTGATTTCAAGTTTTGAACTTGCTTTTTTCTTTTAATGTGACTTGTTTTGATATTATTCAGTTTTGAATTTCAGCATGTCAGTTATTAAAACTTATTTTGGAGACTTTTTGAGAGCTTTTAATCTTAACAAGCTGGAAGAAATTTGAGACTGACTTGATAAAAATGTAATGAGATCATCAAACTATTTTCTCTGTCTGGATGAATAGGTTGGTGGATGACTTCTGTAATTGTGCATGATTCATCCCTCTTTCAAAAGAGAAACTTTTTCTGCTCTGGTACTCTGAGTGTAGCACTTTTGCTTTGCTTCTTACTAGTTAAATTGCATATTTTTGAGGTAGAGGAGATGGTATCAGGAAATTAATTTTTTTTTTGAGAGTTAGGTAATAAAATTGGTAGTGGTGTTTTCTTAAGCTTCTACATTAAGTGTTTTTTAACACTTTTGTTGTCTATTTTAAGTCTAGGGCTAGGAAATGTTGCAGCTATCTTATTTTGTGTATTAAATCAATGTTTGTCGAAATAAGTCCAATTGTAGCAGTGCTCAGTGGAAAGGAAAGCTCTGTGCTAAAGAAAGGCAGTCTTCAGAAGGAAAAAGTGCTCTGCAATAATTTGATGATTAGAGCACGGGAAGGAAGGAGACTTGTAGAAGGAAGACTCTTATCATGAACAACAGGATATTAGTGGTAGGTATGTGGAGTGGCAGGTGAGGAGGAAGAAGAGGAGTTTGAAGCAGTTAAAGACAATTTGTGTTGTCCTGTCGAAAAGAAGAGGAGGGAGGAAGGGAAGGAAAACACCTGAGACACTCTACAGAAAATTCTCTATCTCCTAACTAAGGATTCAGCCACTAAACTGTAGATGTGAATCTAGTGGCCCTAATCCCTTAATATCTCTTTGGGGAAGGGTTTTGGTAGTATTACTCTCTTGCATAGCAGCATATGTAAAGCCTGTCAGCATCATAGTTCATGTAAAATTATGCGCACAGTGACACTTGTCAAACCTGTTTCTCTTCCAGGTATTTGCTAGATATTTTAAAAAAACATATGTAGAGATAGCACTGTGAATGTGTTATTGACAAAGGTCAGTGTCACCAGTGGCTCATGGATAACCTAATCCCAAAACATCTTCTAACACGTCTACTGCAGAGGTTCTCAAACTATGGCCTGGAGAAAAATGGCACACAAAAAGGCTGTGAGAGCATCTCCACAACTGAGCTACCATTGGCCCTAACAGCAGTGGCAATGCTAGAGAAGCAAACTATATTTTGGAAACGTGAGCTAAGTTTACAAACTTCTTGATTGGCTATTTGACATAACTTTCATATTGTTTTGCAATAAAGATACTATCTGTCTCTGTAGAAATATTTGCAAAGAAAATGTCTGCTCAAGTTTGCAATACCTGTCATGCAAAAATTCGCCTGTAATTGCAAAGTGAAAGTTGTATAAAATTCTCAGGTTTAGATTGCGTGTTTGAAAAATAAAAATACTGCTGCTGTTTTACTAAGGTGAGTTGCTATAGTAGTGATTACTTTGAGAATTTACTCGAGAGTCCCAGGGGTAGTTGTGGTTTTTCTGTAGCTCACCCCTTTGTGCTAGTAATTTGGCAGCAGCAGAGCTAATTTGTCCATCTGTTCTAGCTTCATTTTGGCGGCATTTCAAATACGGATTTCCTTATCTTTGACTGGTTTTTGAAGTCATAGGGCCTATAGTTCTGGATTCTGAAGTCCTTGGCTTTCTTAAAAGATGAAGAGTTTACTGTACTTGGGTAGTGTATGTGCTCGTGAGCAATGTGTATCCTATGTTATGTTAATTTGTTCTGACAACCTTGGACAATTTGGAAACAAAATTGGATTGAGATTAGGTTTCTTTATCTTTCAAATTTTGGCCAAAGGTAGTCTAATAAACAAGATAATAATCACTTTTATTTCTGCCTAACTGGTCAGTGCTTTGTTTTAATAAGTCTTACTGTTTCATTCCAGAGTTAAAAAGGTTTGAGCCCTAGTTGGAATTGAGCATTAATTTACTGTTGGGGTTGCTATAAACCGATCACTTTTTCATTCACTGGGTAAAAACTTGTAAATTAAGTGACTGGAGAGAAATTCTGCCATCCTAAGGTTCAAAGTCAATTGATTCCAACTACCTGCTGATGGACAGTTGCTATGCTTTTGTTTCAGGGACCTAGACCCAGATCATCAAATTAGTGCTGTTCGTGGGTTGTAGGTGTGTGTAGGGTGAGGTGAGCTACTTCTGCACCTTTGGAATTGCTTTGGGGCCATTTGATGTGCCAGTAACTGCCCTGTGCATTGTGTGCAGGGAAGAACTGCCAATGTAGTGCTTTCCTAGAGTAAGTGCAATCTCTTTAAGTTCAAATAAACAATTTCAAAATCGATCAGACAAAGGAAGAACAATAGGATTATCCAATATGTTCTTGTTGATGAGAGCATGAAAAAGAAGTAGATTTATTGGAAATGAACTTTCTCATGAATAGTAGAATATTAATGCTGGATGCTTGGAGTGACAACTGAAAAGGAACATTAAGAGTTATGCTTATGAGCAGCAGAGGAAATAATTGGAAATCAGTTTCTTGAATAGTCTTGCTTAATAATAAATTTTAAAAATTGTTTTTCTGCTGGAGGATTTTGGTGGCAGTTATTAGCAGTTATTTTGTGCCTCTGTTTTTGAGGACTCTCCTCTGGTTAAATATTTCCAAAGTAAAAATAAATTTGGCCACATCAAGGCTGATCAACTGACTTAAAAGATGGCCTAGGAAGCATTCCTTTAGGTATTGGAATAAATTCATGAATCTTGGACTATGCTATGCTATTGCTCCTAAGTGCCTAATGCTTCACTTCTAGCTGTGAATTCTTGTAGAAGATTGATAGCTCTGCCAACATTTGCCCACAATAGAAGATGGGTGGATTAATTTCAAGATGGAGGGTAAGTAAAATTGGGTAACAACATAATAATCTTTAGTCTATGAGGTGGGGGTAAGCAGGACATATTTCTTAATGCCTTTTGGTTGACTGTTAATGCTGGTTGAAAGTTAGTGCTAAACTTTTTCCACTAGTATGTCACTTAAAAGTCTAGCAGTGAGACATAATGACCAAAAATACACCCTGCCAAATCCCTAAACTGTGAAACTGTGCGGCTGTCCTTTATTTCCTTTGCAGTACCAGGCCTGGTACTGGTTTGGTTAACTTATAAAAACAGAGTTTTAACTCTTTCTGTACATCTAAATAGTTCTGTTGTGCTTCATCAAGATAGATACAGCAGCATCTGTGACTTGAAAGATTGGTGGTTATTTTAGGTAAAATTGGATACATTCAGAATATCATTCTGTGTCTGTTTTAACAAATATCTTGATAGCTACTTATACCTGTTTAAGTTAGTGATACCTATATTCTCAGCCTGGAGAAGAGAAGCCTCTGAGGAGACCTTACAGCAGCCTTCCAGTACTTAAAGGGGGCTATGGGAAAGAGGGGGTGGGACTATTTATCAGGGAGTGTGGTGATAGAACGAGGGGTAATGGTTTTAAACTGAAAGAGGGTAGATTTAGATTAGCTATAAGGAAGAAATTCTTTACTGTGAGGTGGTGAGGCACTGGCACAGGTTGCCCAGAGAAGCTGTGGCTGCCCCCTCCCTGGCAGTGTTCAAGGCCAGGTTGGACGGGGCTTTGAGCAACCTGGTCTAGTGGAAGGTGTCCCTGCCCATGGCAGGGGGGTTGGAACTAGATGATCTTTAAGGTCCCTTCCAACCAAAACCATTCTGCAATTCTATGAAGTCTTTCTTGCTGTTTTTATTGGCTTGTACATTATTGAATGGTGTACCGAGAGGCATGAGGTTTTTGATTACTCTTCTGGCAGGTATGAGTTGCTTGAGTTTAGATTTACCTTTGCATATTATCAATTGATTTCACACCCTCCCATACAAAACTCCTTTAAAGGCAAAAGTTTGGGTGAAATGTCAGTTTTGTGTAATAGAAGAAAACTCACTGTCATGGTGATACAGTGTGGGCTATGGTTTTTGAATTTGTGGCTTGAAGGGTGGGGGAAGATAGTAGCTTTATACTTCTCAGAAAAGATTCCTAGAAGGTGGTTTCAAAATTGCTTCTAAGGGGAATTTTACTGGAGATAACTCTTATTTGCAGTTGCTTATAATTTATTTAGAGCATGTGTCTTTGTGTGGAATGGATAGTAATAAAAACCTAAAGTTCTCAGGGCTTTCTGTATATATACTCTTTGTTTTGCCTATTCCTTCTACTCATCAATTCTCTTCTTGTTTTACTTCACACTCACACATCCATTGTTGCTGTACATGCTTTATAGGTTTTCATCTTTTGTGGTATAGGAGAGGAGCCTTCAGTTAATAGTAACACCAACTGTAAAATAGCGATTCATTACAGTCCCTTCTCTTTGTCACTATTAAAGTAGAAAAACTTCTTACATTTTTGTAAAATAGATAATATATTAATTATTATGATTATGTCGTTTTGTTAGGAAACTCTTAATGTACAGTAATCCTCAAAATAATGACTTTTTTAACAAGATTAACATCTTTGTTCTTTCTCTTATAAGCAGGCAAAGCCTTCCACTGTAGAAGTATTAGAAAAAATTGATAAGGTGTGTATTTGCTTTTTGGTGTTTTGTTTGATTTTTGTTTGGAAATATGCATCCTTTTTGCTGGCTGTGTATTTCTTTCACATTAGGTAAAATACTGTCATGGAATTTTAAATTATTTTGATAATTATTGCAGTTGGATGTATTAGGGATTTTGAGTTTCAGATGGACTGCTACCTTTTTTGTGCTTACTATTAGTCATTTAGAAAAAAACATACCGTATAATAGTTAGTGAGAAACTACAGTTTAAATATTTATTTAGAGAGCCTGAAATAGGAATGAATGTGAAGTTGGCTTGATTACACAATTTAATTATAACTAATGGTTAAACTCCCATGTAATGGAAAATGTCACTAATGCAAAGTTCCATTCATTGGGCTCATTAGAAAAGCTTCAATGTATGGTTTTAACTGTATGAGTTGTAACTGTAGTGGTAGTAAGTAAGGTCGGGGGTAGAATAACTGAATAGATGTTTCAGTAATCAATTGTGATTTTTTTTTTTTTTTTTTAGCCAGCATTTGTGACAGATGTTGGTACTCCACGGGGAAATTAACTGTTTTGAAATACGCTGTTGATATTTTTTGTTTTCCTTTTAATGAAACTGTGAGTACTCCTGTTATCAGGAGTCAAAATGGTAACATAGCAGAGCATTGCTTGATCACTTATATGCCAAAAGCATCATTCAGATGTTCAGGATTTCTCTCTTAATGTGAGGAAAATACTGAAATGTAAACATCTGAAATGACGGAGAGCTTTCAGCAATTTCCGGCGTTAGTAGAAAAGTGTTAGAAGCGTTTGAAATTCCACAGGTGCCTGATGAAAGTTTTAGGATATGAAGTATGGTTCACATCCTGATTTGTGATTTATGTGATCGTAAAGACTGCCACTCATAACATATTAGCTTTTTACACTTGTTGTGAATATACTAATGCATTACAAACAGGAAAGTGCTGATTTGTAATATTTCTTCCCAATAGCAATGTGTTACTCCTAATACAGTGCAAGGGGCCCATATCATAACCTTAATAGTGTGATGTATTTATGCCATGGAAGTTATCTTTGGGCAAATATTGTCATTTATCAAAAAGCTGCTTGACTTTTCTACTTAAGTATCAAATTGATATGACTAATTTTAGCAAATGTTTAAAGACAGCTTAGTAAAACCACTTACTAATTTCACTAATAAGGTTGACCCCTATTTATTTACAGGAAATACAGACATTAGAAGAGTTTAGAGAAAAAAACCAGAGGCTACAGAAACTATGGGTTGGAAGGCTGCTTCTCTACTCTTCAGTTCTTTACCTTATCACCTGCTTAATTGTGTATTTTTGGTGTCTTCCTGATGAATGGACAGCGAGGTTCATTATGACACTTCCATTTTTTGCATTTCCATTGATGTGAGTAAATATGACTTTTTTTCCCTAACTGCTGTGTCTTTGATAAAAGGAGATGGAAAATACATCTCAGCAGGAGTTTGGGTTTGCTTTTGACAATCCTTGAGTTGTCCTAACTTGCTGAATTTTTTTATTTTAAAATTAATCCTAGTTAGGCAGATACTTTCTTCGGGGAAAATGTCTCTCATGGGTCTGAGTTTAGTGTGGAACTAAGTCTTACCATGAAAAGATATTAGCATCTAAAGTTACTTGGCTTATCAAAGTTATACTAGGGCTAGAGAGAGAGCTGCAAGGTAATGTAATATAAGCAGAAAAGCATTATATTGGGTTTTATTTCTACTGCTATTTGGAAAAGTAACACTACTACATGAAAGTGACCTAAAGTATGTTGCCTGTATGTAAAATGCAGCATATAAAACTGGGAAAAAAATATACAGGAATGATTGGAGAAACTTACGTATTAGGTGACTCTTAACACAGAAGTGACTTGAAAGGTCATCAGCCTAAATATGTTGAGGACTAGTTTTACATAATTAGCTGTTTTTCTGGAAAAATCATTGATTCTTCTTCAACCAGAAAAATATCCTAACATCATTGGATGTGAATAGGAGAAGGTATTGTCTACTTTTTTGTTCCACTGAGCTGATTGGCCGTTTATCCTTACAAATGGCTTTTGTTTTCTAAGAAAACTGCTTTTCTGAAAATAACAAAATGGGCTCCCACCTCATTAAACAGCTGCTTCCCAGTGTCCCTTTTCCCCAGACCATCCAGGCGGAGAAGCAGCCTACTGAGCATCTTTCCTACTGATGGGGACCGCAGTGCATTTACTAATCTGCTGAAATGAACACCATAAATACTCTTTGTATTAGTAGAGGATCTTTGAAAACATGACTTGTTAGTGCCCGAGCTTAGACTTGAAAGGTGAAGTCAAATGTAAATATTTAAGGCTTTGCAAGTTTGATTAGTGTGGGTCAGCATAACATAACATGTAAAAAAAAAAACCAAACAACTTGAAGATGCTTTTTGTATGTCATACTGTGTTATGCATAATGATTAATATGCTGCTGTTATGGAATCCTGTGGAGAAGATACATGGGCAGCAATATCTTGACTGGAAAGGATTAATATAGAAATTAAAGCTCAAATTAATATTTGGCAGCAATATGAATTGATTTTGTTCTTAAGGATGAGGATTTGAAAGTCTCTGTTGTTAGCATGCGAGTCTTGCTCATGGTGACAGGGAAGGGTTGTAGAAGAGGAAGTATTACAAGCCTCCCTTCACTTAGGTGTGTTAGGATTAGTGTAGAAATGGAAACTTTTGTTACTGAAGGTGATTCTAGCCATGTGGTGTGAACTTTCACATTGGATTTTTATTCTCCAGTTTGTCCTCCAATTCTTGTTTCTTTTTTTTTTTTTGAAAGGTGGGTTTCTATAATTCTGACTTAGATATCAGTTTACTAACATTTAGAATTAGACTGTTGTTCTCTTATGACTTACAACTGTTTATCTGATTTTTTTTTTTCCTTAAGCTATTCCCCTTCAGCTTTTTTTGGCAGATATGAATGGCAAGCAACTGCCAGCTTGTCTTTGTTCTCGGTCAAGAGGTGACTCCATGCTGAATGCCTGGTGCCA
Source organism: Strix aluco (assembly GCF_031877795.1). NCBI lineage: Eukaryota > Metazoa > Chordata > Aves > Strigiformes > Strigidae > Strix > Strix aluco. The sequence goes on along the minus strand of NC_133936.1, from coordinate 25,436,095 downwards.
CCCAGTAGTAACTCTAGAGATTTTTCAGCCCTAATCAAACTGGAATATGTCGGCCTTTTCCAGCATGCAGTCAGTCACCAACTTATTTCTGCCTTGGGTCATTCCCTCGAGGTCTTGGCAAGTTACAGATGCTGGTAGAACGAGTTAAATTCTAGCAATATACAAGGTCATTAATTTTAAATGTGTATTGAAATGTCTGGAAAGTTGAAGAAATATATTAACATGTTAGAAGGATGGTCGTCTTGAAATTATTTTCATTTGAATGAATTTTGTTTCATCTTGCATGTTCTGATTTTCAGAGAAATATGTCTTTATTTAGTAAAGTTGGTCTGAAATAGTCTGCTATTAAACTTTCACCTCACAGTTCTTATAGAGGAAATGTTTTTTATTTCATGAAGTCCTACCGTATATCTATTAACTTAGAATACAATTTTAGGTAGAAGACTCTAAGCATACAGTAAAAAAGAAATAATGCTTTTGGCTGTGTAACACAGTCTTACAGGGTTTGAATTGCCTTAAAAACATTTACTACTTTTGATACTTTATGAAGAGATACATCTTGCATTTTGTAAGTGGGCAAAGCCATCCGTATTCTTAGAGTAGTTATTACAGCACACCTTTGAATGTGTAATAGAGTTAAAATTCTTTCTGTGTTTGTCTGACCTGGGATAGGTTACTCTTGCATTCCAGTTGTCTTGTCGAACTTGCCTAACTCAGATTGTGTTGTTAATACTTGACAGCATTTTGAACTGGACAGTCATTATAAATGCAAAAAATGTTCTTTTAAGTCATAACTCTATTTGAAATCTTGAAGCCTTTTGCCTGCTTTCTTATGCTAGCTATTATTCAGAGAACCTTTCTAGCCTTTAAGAATTTTTTTTCAATAATGAAACATTGCTACTTTAGGCTTTATTATATAGTGCTTGGCACTAGGAGGGTTTTGGATAAGATGCTTGGAAGGGCTTGAAGTGTGAGAATTGCCATTTGGCTTAGGCCAAATAACTTGCCAGGAAAAGTGTCAACTTAATAATTATAAGCAAGCTTTAAAACAAATGAAGTCCTGATGATTGCAGAGAGACCTTTCAAATGTAAAATGGTCATAGATCAGTTTAACTTTATCTTGAGCACAGATAAACTGCTCCATTGTTTGAGCTAAGTCAGCTGAAACCCTACTGAAACAGTGGATTCAGAGCTCTGTAAAATCGCCAGGAGTCAGGTCAGTTAACTGCTTGGGAGAGCTGTATCTCATGGTTTTCATTGGTATTGAATTCTTCCCACAAATCTCCCGGGTCTTCATTTTGGGCCTTAGGTGGTAAGCTTGGTTTTCTGGCTAATATGCATCGTAAATCTATCAAATAAGAAGTGATGACTAAGTAATTTTCAGCTAGCTGCACATACCTTGATTTTAAAAAGTTCCCACTGAACATTTTAGCAAGCGATGATGTTATGTGCTGCTACTTCCTTAGTATTTCTACCTATAGTAATACTTGGTTAAATTTTAATAGACACAAGGATTTTATTTAGATCAATGTTGGTGTCTTGTTGACAAGATACTAATTTAATTTTTAGTTTTCTGTATAAATATTGTTTGAAGATTTTTGTTCTTTGTATTTGCAAAGTTAAATCTCATCTGGTAAGTCTTCTGTTTGCTAAATGACTTCAGAAGTGGTTACTGTAATATATTTTAATTAATATAATTCTTCTTTCTGTTTTAAAGAATCTGGTTTATAAGAACACTGCTCATTTTTTTCTTTTCCAAAAGGACAGAAAGGAATAGTAAGTATTTTTTCTGTCTTTTTTTTAGAATATGGAACTAGTTAGGAATGATGCTTGCTGTGAAAATGTAAATATTTTGGATAATTTGGCTTCCAGGAAAAGAAGAGCAGCCTTTTGGTTGATGCTGAAATGGGTAGCATTAGCTAAACTGTTGTTTCTAACACATAGTTATTGAAAGAAGGGGAAGGAAACTGCTTAATCTTTCACTTCACTTACAAAATTCTGGTAACCTTCTGTCTTTGCATGCTTCAAAGTGTAATGGAATAAAATGTAGTGGAGAAGTAGGAGTGAGGGAAAGGAAATATAAACAATAGTAGTAGTTCCCTTATTACTTGCATCTTGCAAGTATTCCAGTAGCCTTCATCTGTTACCTTTATGTATAAGAGAAGAGATTTATGGCAGATGTGTTTAATTTATTTGTCAAGATAGTTTTTCTCTCCCAAATTCTTCAATGTTTATGTTTTCCTGAATGGAAGAGGGATAAGCAGATGTGTTTGTGCTGTTTTGAGAGGTAAAGTCATGTGACGAAACCAAAAAGTAACACAGATGTTCAGATATATTAAAAAAAAGTTGTTAAAGAACATGCAGATTCATGCTAATGCAAAATTTAAAAACTGCATCTGTGGCACTTGTCTGCAGTAGTTAGAATTCATTTGAGACTTTCTTTGAAAGCAGTCCAGCCTGTAACAATATCTCATGGTGATGTGAGCAATAATACAGGAAAACCTCAATGTTGCACAATGTTTTATGACTTGCAGAACAACATGATGTATTTAATTTGTGACAGCTTACGAGTTAAACATCACTTTTTGAATTTTTCTTAAACTTAATGTTTGCATTTGATATGCAAGCATAGGACATACATTTTTATGTAGGAATAAAATTGTCCATATATTCTGTGGTGCTGTGTGATTCATTTCTAAGGTGAACATATATTTGCATTTCATGACTGGGTAAGAAAAAAAAGTATGTATGTTTTTCTGGTTTGCTTAAATGTCTTTGTTGCTGTTTTTAGCATACAAGCAAGTCTAGTGCTTTTGTTGAACCTGTGTATAAAGGGTTTTAGTAGATGTTAGAACATGCCAAAAGGAATTATTTCTGCATTTTCCAGAGATCGGGTAAAAATTAAGTATTTTACCTCAAAGGTAGAAATCTTTGTATTTTGAAAAGATAAATCAAATATGCAGTGCAAGAGTTACAGCAGTAAAGCAGGAGAAAAGGTAGCTGAGAGAGCAAACTGGCAGCGGAGTGGCTCAAAGCTAGCCTTTTATTCTGGGATAAATTAATATAACACATTGAGTCACTGGAGATGATTATTTAATCTATAAAGCTCTATGCTGGATAACCAAAATGCACCAGTTTTGGAAACTATGCTCTGAATGTGGAAAACTCCTAGTGAGACACTAGGAAAGGTAATGTAGAGAAGTTACGGAATTTCAGTTTTTAACAATGGTCAGCCAAACTAACTGTTGAGTAAGATTTAGGGTGATCTGTCCCAACATGTGGGGAAAATAAATGAGGCATCTTGCAGGTATTGACTTCTCTAGTATGAATTTTTTTTTTCTGTAGGTTTAAGTAGGATGAGATATATTGGTTTCTTGAGAGTACTTTGCAGTAATTGCCGTTTGGCCATGTTTGAAGGGGCAGGTGTTTCATGAGGTTCTTGTTGAACACAGGAGGTAAAATGATCAGAAACAAACGCCCACACTTTAAACTGATTGCATTGTGGGAGGCTATACTTGAAGATATTCTAGGCATTTCTGTACTAAAAGCAGCTTCTGTGTCTTAAGTAACTGTTAACAGCTGACTGTATTGTGCTATTTGTTTGGCTGCATGATACCATACTGCATTGCAGTGCATTTCAAAGTGTTAATTTGTGTGTGGCTACCTGAAAGGCTGTGTTGTAATATAAATGTAAAATTTGGTGGAGGGAGGTACCTTATTAATTTGAAAATACACAATTCCTGGAATTGTCTGTTTTCTGTGGTTGGACCTGGTGCTAAATATGGTCTTGTTCCATGTCCTATTTGTCTTAACTAATAAGGGATTGTTGTAGTTACCCTTTCATTGCATAAACTTTCATATATGTAAATGCTTAGTTTTAGTACTTTGTACATTTAATAAAGTGATTTATTCTATCAAAATGAATTTCTACATTCTGGAAAAGTTCAAGCAATTATGTATTCCCTTAATTTCAAGTAACAGCACTGTTCCTGAAGTAACTTTAAAAATTGTGTATAGTATACTTATGTACTTTTTTATATCTATATATATATTTATTTAGTTCTGGTGGGTTTTGTTTTTGTTTCTTGTAGTTCTATGAAGCTTTTTCTTTCTTTTTTTGAAAACTGAAAAATGGGTAAAAATATCTGTATTTTACAGGAAGTGAACTGCTGGTGTCCAGTAGAGCTGGGAAGGGAAAAAAGTTATAAAGCTTTTTATTAAATTCTTCTTGCTGTGAAGGAGATAGTAGAAAACAGATTTATCAAGAGATTATCTTCTATATTAGGTGATGGTTTATTACAGTGAGTTTTCCATGAGTGTCAAGCTGCAAGCATTGACTTAAAGGAAAACCGCATGTGCATTTGACCTTTCTTCTTTCCCTTCCTTTTAGAGAGGTTGAATGTTGTGCCTACTAGTTGCAATAGTCTCTTAACATTTTGTAGTAAAATGACCTTCTAGTAGCTTTTCTTACAAAACTAGGGTTTTTGCTGTAGTCTGAAAGTATTGAAAGGGTGAAATAGATTGAGATTTGAAGCTCAGAATTGACCTGACATTTCAAACGAGCATGTGCTAAGAGGCTTACATGAAGCCAGTAAATCTGGTACTCAGATATATTAATACTTAGACATCAAGCTTTTTTCTATAGTTTGACTCATGAGATTAAGTGTATTTGGTCCATTGTTTTACCAGTTTTAATGTAGGTCAAAAGAGGGCACTGGCTAGAATTGGTTTGCTTAATGAGAAAATGGTACATAAAACTTTTTAATAGTTATAACTGTAAAGTGATAAGTGGGCTATAATTTATAAGCAGTTTCAGCATTTGAAATTGTTTATTTTCACATAAAAACTTTAGTTATTTTGTGCAAAGTTTACTAATGTTGTAGGGTTGGTAGTGGTCAGTACATAATTTTTCCTGATTTCACGGGGAAGTCAATGTTTGGAGTGTGCTGAAATTATCTTTTATTTATGTTTGAAAACTAATGTATGATGTCCTTCTTTTAGATGATGCGCTGGAAGATTTAAAATCTCAAAAGAAAAAAATAGTAAGTAAAACTTAAAAGCTAGTTGTTATGGTCCTCTAAAGTGTTTTTGCATCTCTACAAGTTGAGTTTGATTGTAATCTATAGATGAAGAGCAGACAGAGGGAGGTGAAACTATTACCATTGCTCTGTTTTTATACATTTTCTAGTACCACACAAGGTTTTCCTTACCCCAAAATTACAAAGGACTGCTTGCATATGAGAATAGATTATCTCTTTGTAGTTTAACTTAAACCTACTGTTTTAGTGTTGCTAGGACTATGTAAAGTGATACCATTTTGTCAGAAAACAAAAATGTATGCTTTAACCTACTCGTTGCTGACTACTACTTTTACTTTAGGATTATAAAAAAATGTTAGATATTGTACCAATTTAAGAACATTGAGTGCAACTATGTCTTCAATAGTTACTCTCTCACTTAGTGTCTTTGTTCATAAATAGCAAAAGGACTTCCAAATTGTCTGGATTCGCTTTTTCATCAAATAACAGATTATAGTTTACATCTTAAATTCATCTTCCTCCATCTTATTTTTGTACTACATATTTCTTCCATTACATTTTCCTCAAAAATGTAGCTTGTCATGTATCAATCATATCAGTTGTCTTGAGGTCATCTATTTTGTGAGCTGTGTGGATGAGTTAACAGTATAAAACTGGTGTATGCCTGGTCTGGATCTACAATCTTGGTAAGACAAATTTAGAATGGTGAAGACTTGAAACATTGGATAACTTGCACTCATTGTGAAGTTTGTAACACTGAAAGCTGTTTCTTCTCTACTTAATTCCTTAAGGAAGTTCTCTGTTTACTTATGTTGTTGGCTTCATCTTCAGCATTGCAAGGCAAAACTTAAAAACCACCACCACCAAACCACAAAAAACTCCTAATCAACCAAAAACCAAACACCAGCCCCCCCCCCCAATAAAACAGCCCTTCTCCCCCCAAAGACTCCAGAAGCTGTATTATGATGCTTTATTGTTAATGAATTTCCTAAAGTGTTTGCCTCGTGCCTTCTGGATTTTGCCATGATAGCTAAATTAATAGAAAACCCACAACAAATCTACAAAAAATGAGTCAGGTAAGAGTCTGGTATTATATGGCCTTTACAGGGGAAACAGGATTCACTGATCTTCCACTCTGTTTTTTTTTTATCGTTTTTGAAATGTAGGTGTAAAGATTGCAACCTAATTTTGTCATTGTCCTTTGGTAAAGAGGATTTGCTAATATTAATATCTTCTAATATTTATATTAAGGAATCTATTAAATGGAGGTGTCCTGTGGTTGGAGAGATGATAAAAAGGGGTTGAAGAGGTTTACATTTTCAGAGAACGAAATAAATGACTATGACAACTATATTTTTAATTTTATGAAAACTGCTTAATTGAAATTAGTTAATCTCCCCAATTTACAAAGTCATTGGGTAGTTTTGTAGGGGAAGTTATTGGAACAGAAAGCACAATAGAGAACAAAACAGCTTTTGGAGTCTTAAATGTAAAGCCTTAATTTCAGTTAAACTTTATTTTTCTGTGATCACAAAAATTATATTTATTCTAGAAGAACTAGTAATGCTGAATTTTTGTGTGTGAGAAGCAATTCTTTAGGGAAAATGCATTCAATAAGAGTCAGGAAATAGCTGTTTTATAAAGGGGAGAGTTTTTTACTTTGGAAATGGATACTGTTGAAACAAGATGTAAATGTGTGTTTTGCATATGCAAAAAATCAAACCCACATATTGTGGAAGAGCAGGCAGTAGTTAAAAATTAAACAACTGCATGAATACCTTGTGAACAGTATACATTACAGTGTAACTATGGAGAGGAAACCTGCAAATATAAATTGCCGTCAGTATATATGCATGTCAAGCTTTAATCATTAAACACAAACTTCTAAATAGAATTACTAAAACACAGTTCTGGGAAGTCCAATAACCTATAACTCGGCTATTTTTCAATCTGAGGGGAATAAAAAGTCCATGATTACCTCCTGATCTTGTGGGTGCCTGGTTCCTAGCAAGGAACCAGAAACAGAAGACTTAATGCAACCTCTTGAATCAGCGCGGTGTTGGTATTTTTTACTCAGAAGACTGACTCAGGAGTTTCATCATAATTTAAAGGTATTCAATTAAGCATTAAAATTAGATCATACATGAAATCTAGCATGTTGAAATGAGCTGAAAGTGGATGCAGGTAATGAGAATATAATCTGTATTTTAGATAAAAACACTCATAAAACTTCATTCTGTAATAGTTTGGTTCTGATAATAATCAGATGTGATTTTGTTTTGGATTGATTTAGGACTATCTGTAGCTATGAATAGCCATAGCAACACCTACTTAGTAAAACAAACCAAAAACCTTTACCAAGTAAAATAATGGGAAGGAGGGAGGGAGAGGATTTTTTTTTTCCCTGTTGGATTCTGATGTGCTACTGAGTTTGCAAATAGGATTAGTTTCTAAGATATTTACATTGTGATCCTCAAAGTATCTTGGATAACTAAATTATATATTTCCTCTTTATTTGTAATGCCAGTTGTTGTCTAGGCGCTGTCAGCCTGCCATAGCAGCAATGGTTTTTCACTTCATTGCAGCTCAACTACCCGATTGCTGGAGAAATCTTACATTGAAGACAGTTGTCCTTTTGAAAAATGTTAGAGTTTTGTGTTTTACAGGCGTGTGCTCCACCTTTTCCCTAGTGACATTACTTATGTGCTGAAGGGTACCTGTAACGGAGTAAGCTCCTCATTTACTAGATAGAATGCCCTGGTGGCTGTGCAGTGAGCTGCTCAATAGAACTTCAGTTCTGTTCAAAAGGCTTCAGTCTTTACTGGTGTAATCACATGGATATTCATGTGGGTAAAATACCTGACAACCACAAATGTAGATACTTCATCTGGAAAGGCTGTACTTGACTCAAAGTTTGTGTAATACTTTCTGCAGAGCTGATCCTCTACACTACTTTTTTCAAAGTAAATGCTTTAAAAGACAATGAGTGTTTCTTTATGGATTGGGGGTAGGGATTAAGTTAATTAGCTGTAATCGAGGCACTACTTCAAGATACAACTTTTTTTTTCCTCCTTGATGGTAAGGGATACTCTGATTGGTTTTGTGATTGTGTAGCTGTAATTTTGGCCTTAGAGTTCTCAGTTAATGAGGATGTCAGGCCTTAAGCCTGAATGTGTATAGATGAGCAAGTTCAGAGGGTTAAGCATATTAAAGCAAGGGCACAGGACATGTATTAAGCTGCTATGTGTGGGAATTAGTGGAGACTACCTGGAGCAGCAGTCTTAAAGATGGGATAATTCTTAGCCTGAGGACAGAGTTGTGAAGATAGTCCAGTAATTACTTTGCTAATGTTAGAATTAAACTTTGCTGAAGTTTGCTCAGCTATTCTGTAGGCTGAGTGTAATATTAGACTTGGACACACATCCTAGCCATTTTGGGTAGGAATTTAGGAAGTTGCATCTGTTAATTTTCCAAGGAAAAAAAAGATCTGTTTTCAGGGTTGCCTTGGAGTTATGTTAGTAATGGAAAAAGAAAAGCAGCATATGAATTTTGTTATTTAAAATAACTACTGTTTAATGAGCTTTATACCTTCAGACTTCCAGGTGTAGAAAACTGTAGATATTTTGATAACCTTACCAGGTTATGTGACAAAAACTCTACTAGAAGTTGGTTGTTGTATAAGCCCAGTCTTCTGTACCCAGTATATGCTAGGGTACTGCAAACATGCAATTGGAAGCTCAAAATATGTTTGAAAACTGTATTTACTGATGTAGATTAGGTATTTCCTTCATGCAGTGTTCACACAAAACAGTTACTTTGGTTGTTTTACTGTTTGCATGAATCTGTCTGGAGTACACTTGATTATTGTGGCTTAAATGGTTTATTTCCTATTTTAAGGAAACTTGCTATGTGTGCTGGCATATCTTACATGGTAGGCTGAAATGAATCTTGTGGCTTTGTGTGAACATAAAGAAATACCTTTTCATAGTTGGGTTTGCCTTACCGAGTAATTCAGTTTAAGAACTTGCATGGTAGTATGGCGAATAAGTAGTTTGCACCATGCCAATACTTCAGACTTCCAGTTGCTAAATCGCATTTACAAGAAGCTTAAAATACGTTACTATTATTACTTTTCAATACAGGCAACTGATGATGTTGCTGCAGGAATTCTGTTTGGTTGCCAGTTGGAAAGGAGGCCATCCATGTAATTATTCATAGGAGAGAATGTGGTACATGACCATGCCTCTTTATTAAGATGTGGTTAATTCCAAGAAATAAGTTTGAAAAATCCATGATTGAGCTGGTATTAACTTTCATAGTGACTTCATTTGTGATCCTGGTTACTCAGCATTTAAGCTCGATAATAATAGACTATGAATTAGACCTTGGCAGAAAGTAGAAAATGTTTTTGTGGGAAAAGTTTTGGATCTCAGAGAGGAGTATATTGTGGAAAAAGAGCAGGAGGTGCCAAGCAATTTGCTGTGTTAGCGAGCTGGTGCTCAGCACTAGGTTAATCTTTGCAAGGTTATGGTCACGATGGTGAATAATCCAGAAGTCGGTATGTTGATCTGCATTTATAAATGAGCTTGCTCTGGCAGTGCACAAGCCATCTTCTTTCGCTATGCAATCATAGAGATAGTATTTAAATTTTACATGGGCCCTTGTTAGCTTCTAGTAATTATACTGATTTTCTCAGAGTAAGTAAACTTTGACCTATTTGACTCCTTATTTGGTATTGTCAAGCCAAATTTTCAAGTGTTTTTAGAAAAATATATCCTAGAAGTAAAACCACGAGAACTGTCAAGATTTCTATAAGCACACTTATAATTTCTGTACATTTTCAAGAAATTTATAATAAGTTGTGAAACTGAATTCTTGTCCAGATTCAACTTTACTAGAATTATAAAGCTATATATGAATTTTGAAATATGAAGACTTGTTGAATTATCCAGTAACTGTAGAAATGGGAAGAATAACTTTGACATCTGAATCTTGTGATGAAAGCTAAATTTTTCTGTTTCAAAATAATGTTGTTGTGTTTACAAAACTTATATATCCACAAATAACTACCATCCTATCTAATACTGCCATAGCAAGAAGTGTATTAGATAAGGGAAGTGTCAAGTGATGGTGGAGCATTCTATTTTTTTTCTCTTCCTAAAGGTCACTTTGTCCTGCAGAATGGTCTCTCTCCTTTTTTGTGTGGTTATAAAGACAGTTGCATGCATTATATGTTCATTCATGTAAAGTGACTTGGGATTTTTTAATTTTGATTTGGGGGCCAGATACTGACACTGTCTGTTAACACTTCCCTACTTTGCAGCTTCACCTCACTAACCTTACCCCTTCATATAAAGGTCTGCCTTATGGTTTTCGCTTTTATAAGCAATAAATACTTTATTTTTCCTATTAGACCCTTAATTCTGATCTTACTGCACTGTGTAGCATTTGTTTTATGAAGTTAGTGAGTTAACTCTAAAGTCCTGCTGAAATATAAGTTTAGGAAATTGATTTTTACTTCCCTCTTCACTCCCTTTTGTTTCAACAGTCCTTAATTAACAGCCTAGATAGTATTCCTTGCCTTCAACTTCTGGTAGTGTGTGTAGGAGTGAGTGTTAAATGGATACTGTGTATCCATTAAATTAAGTGAATTTTATTTAGCTTCTGAGGTCTGTCTAAAGGTAGAATCCCTACAAGGTCTGTGTATGCAGAATGGCTGAAACTTTAGTTTCTCACTAACTAAATAATGGCATAAAAAGTCATGTTAACCTGCACCATTTGTTATTTTAGCAGTGATAAATGAGTTTGAGAGAACTTAATTTTTTGATCACTGGCCTTTTCAGTTTGCAGTTTATGCCAACAGCAAACTTAAGAACAAACAAACCCCCCACTTTTAGCTGAACACGGCCATTAGTCAGCATATCTAGGAGAAAAGGTCTGCTTAAGATACTGTAAAATGCATGATAATTTCTGTACATATTAGCTATTCGTCATAACTTCAACTATCTCCATTTTAAAGTTAAGCTGCTTCTGATGTTGGCTGTTAACCACTAAAATGATACTTTACTAGTGATTACTTTTTTTAATTAAGCCCATGTATTAACTATAAAGCCACTTGAGTGCATTGTAAATAAAACGCTGTAATAATGAAGTGCTTTAATTACACTCCCTAAAGTATGCATAGTTCTCAGTAAATTTTTTTATTTAAATTCTTAACATGTTCCCTTTTTTCTGAAAAGCGGTTTGAATCGCTGTAAAGATGGAGATCCAGCCTTTAAGTCATTTGAGCAAATTCCATGGCTGTTCTCTAGTTAGTGAGTTTTCACAGCATTTGCAGCAAGCTAATTGCTTCTGCTAATAAATAATCTAAAATCGATGCTGACAGCAGTTAATTGGCACAGAGACTTTATTCTGTAAAGCACTTGGCTAACGACCTTCCTTAAATTAATAGCATTAAGTGCTATGAGGAAATAAATCTAAGGAATTGCCTGTCATTCGCTTGTCATGTCTAATAACTTCCAATAATGATGGCTGATAGATTTTTGCACATTCCATTATTGAAGTTGGTGCATGTAATTATTCTCCTCATTATATGTAAACAATTAGCAATATTTGCTGTTTCCTTGCAATAAAGCTGTTAAATGCAAGTATCCCATTAGAGTTTAGAAACTATTTTTGAAAGCAAAATTTCATTTCCGTTGAATACAACAAATCTGCAGATATCTGAATGTGGTACTCAATTTTACCAAAAGGTGAAGCTCAGTCCAATAAATAAGTTGCTTGTAAGTGGGAAGATATGAGGGAAAAATACTTCGAAGAATTCTGTACTGATGTGTGGAACCTTTTTGTTTCCAGCTTGAGGAAGTAATGGAGAAGGAAACATACAAGACTGCTAAATTAATCCTTGAAAGGTTTGATCCAGAATCAAGTGCAAAGGTAAGAATCTTGGTATTGATACTGATTTAATAGAAAAGGTACTATGGAGCTGAACATTCGGATAACATTATTTATAATTAATTGGCAGGAGGCTGAACCACCATCTGCTGGAACATCTGCAACCCCGAGACCTGGACAAGGTAATAGCCGTGTAGAACGGCTGCTCTTTAGCATAGATACTCATCTTTCATAGCAATTTCCACTCTAGAATTCTCTCTGATAAAATTTGTAGATCAATTGACCTTTATTTAGGGTTAATAGACTGTTTATTAGACTATGTCCATTACTGTTCTGTATTTTTCAGACAAGGGATCTGTTACTAAAGGCTGATGCTCTTCTAGACACCAGGATGTTTAATGGTGCTTGATGCTAAAGCAGAGAAAATTAACTTTTTGTGGCATACTTGCAATTTTTCTAGAATACGAAGATGCTTTCAGATCTTACGTAATGCTCATTGACTTAGCTTTTCAATTCTGTTTCTATTTCTGGCTAGTCAGACCTTTCCTAATGCAGTGCTTAAACTACTTTTATATGGTGGATGGAGAGATTCCGCAAAGCTAGTGCAGAAATCAGATATTTTCTAGATGCCAAGAACAGACAGTTCTTTGCTAGTTTGATGTTCCATTTAAAGGTGCTATTGAATAAAATAATAAATAGAAAAAAAACTTGCATGTGTTTCAAGGAAGCTTTGTTTCTAGATTTGCATACACAGGTTTCAAGACTGAAGAGATCTCTCCCCCACACTCTCCCAGTAGAATCCTTGCATTAAAAATGTGGACTATAAATCAAAAGATACTTTTGCAGACAAACTAATATGCTGTGGTTAAATTCAAAATGCTAGTATTAACACAGTATGAAGGCCACCTTGTTTTATAATACTGAAGATACCTACAAAGATCTGTCTCAAAGTGTGGGTGCTAATTTGCTGTTATAACCAATTTAGACCTGTAGAGGCTGGTGCTCAAAACAAATTGCTGAATCTAATGTGCATAATTTTCCATAAAATAGACAAATTGCTTTAGAGCATATATATTAGAATTGCCAACTTTGTCTAATTCTTGTAACTGAACTTTTATTTGTCTCATTTTTTGATCTTGGAGTGCTTATTTTGATGGGTGCAGAGCACTTGGATTTACTAAGAAAGGTGTTTATAAAGCTGCATGGTCAAATCCACTGTTTTGTTCTTCTTGCTTAGCTTCAAATTGTCATGAAAACATTTTTAAACCATCCTTACTTGTTGACATTGACAGTGAGTAGTTGCAGTGCAGTACGCTAGCAGTAAAGCTTTTATCTCTTCTGGTGTCCTAGGCACAACAGCTTTTTCTCAAGTTTGCTCCTTACCTGTCTCTCCCATCATTCCATTTCTGCAGCGTTCATAGTATTTTTTTTTTTAAGGCTGAAGGGCCCTTCCGACACCCTGTTCTGTTCTCTGTCTCAGTACAGCTCATGGGTGGTTGCCAAGAATTTTCTGTCATACCTGTAACGTTTAGATAGTCTTTTTTTTTTAACTCTTTATATTCATCCTTCTCCTCGAGGTGTGTTAGAAATCACTCCAGAAGAAGGGTGACGGATCTGGTTGTAGAATGCAAGTAATGCTGACCAGCGGATGAAACTGTCTGGAAATGTGTGTTTCTATGTAGAGATCTAGAGATAACTAGGTATAAATTAGACAGTGAGAAATCTTTAGTCACCCTGGCTTTATTAAGAGATATCACCAGCACTTTTGAAACTCCTAAGGAGTTATATGATTGTTCTCTTCCCCTCTGCCCAGGCTGTGTAAGTAGTGATGGTGACCAGTGAGTTGCTCTGTATTATTAGTCTTGTGTATGTTTGGGTTTATAAAGCACAGTGTGCGTGCTTTTGATCCAGGGTTCTGAGTTAGTCAAAAGCAGGTTAGTTGGATCCCACATATGGCATGTTGTGTTGATTTTGAGTTGACTGTTAATAGAAGGGCTATGAGGGAGAGGTTCTGAGAGAGTTGGAATTATTTGAGAGACAGTCACTATGGGCTGTGGTCTACGTTAAGTGTGAGTGTGGTATAACAGGAGTAGATTTGTAGAGTGAAAAAGTTGTTGCTGAGAAGTTTGCCCACACTATATGTTTACAGGTTTTTATTTAGAGCTAGTTGTAAACAGATCTCATGGACCTGGTGGAGGGCATCTTTCACTTTAGTTTCATTTGAGAATAATATAAGTGCTGCTCTCTGAGACTGTTGTGATGTGAACCAGAGACCTGTCAGTGGGGACACAACTGAGAAAATGTAGAGTACACTTCTGATTCAAACATTATTCTACTTCGAGTGCACCCACATTGAAGTCAGCAATCTACTTTATCCTGAATAAAAGTGCAGTTTAGCCTTGGAAAGGATTTTGGAAAATAAATTTTGTAAGTTATTATGGCTTCTCATTGGATTTGATTATCTTAAGGGTCTTTTCCAGCCTAAACAAGTCAATGATTCTATATAATTTTGTTGATATACAACACGACTTCCTTTTTCTGTTTTTCCAATCTGTTCTCTAACACACTGAATTTAGAATTGGTGCTCCTTTTTGTCCATGTGAAAGTGAATATTCAGACTACTGTATTTTGTAGATGCATTATAGTGAGAGGGACATGCTGTGTTTGGGTTTAGCTTGTGAAGTCATGGAGACTTATTTTCTAAATAACCTGTTCTTGGTATGTGCAGTAATTATTTCAATTTTTAGCTATCAAAAAACCTACTAGCTTATTGCTGTTCACACTTAATATCTGCCCAAAACAAGTATTAGCTTCCATTCTGTGCAGTATGTAACTTCAACTAGATGAAATCTTAATGTGGTTGTGGTGTAATTTGGTGTATGCAATATTTGGTAAAATTATAGTGTTTGGGAATAATAAAATATCTATTAACATGTATCTTGAGCTCTGTAAATTGAGTCTTTTTGAAAAGAGGGTAAATAATGACCAATGTGTAATCAGATTGGATGATGTTACATATGAGGCAGCTGATGAAAGGTTAGTTAGTATGTTTCTGACTTCCCAGTTGAAATGTAAACTCTTGTGTCATACTAATTAGTACAAAGATTTAATCAGCATTAAGTAATAGTTGGTTCTTAGAAAAACAACTGGCCCTAGTTTTCATATGTATTTAGCTCTTTTTGCAGTTTTTGTGATTTTTTTTTTTTTTTTTTTTGACATGCACTTCTTAAATAATTGTAGTTTTAACAGATGATTCAGATGAATCTTGAGTTTGGCATAAGAAAGCACCTGTACATCTAGAAGGAAAGGAATTTGAAAACTTAAGTGCAATTTTATATATTCAGATACGTTTTGAGAGGTAGAGTTGGTGATCATATGGTTATTCAGTACTTTGGCCATATGAAAAAAATAGGGTAAGTATATATTGGCAATGGAATAAATATTTATCAACAATATCCTGTTGATACCTCCTCCCTTCATTGTGCTAATACAACTGTTAGCAGGGCTGTATTGTAAATGAGATCACTCTGTGACCTGAATTAAAAATAATGCAATACCAGATGGTTGCAAGCTGTGGGGTGGGTACAGACATGAGGAGGAAGAAAGAAAATTCTTGGTTGGTCTTTGCTACTAAATCCAGCAAGTTATGTGAACTATATATTGATCTGTGTTGTGCTTTAGCTGTTTAAAAATGATGTATTCTTCTCTACAAAAATCAAGAAGTTTTGAAGTGATGGAGAAATAAAATATTTTACTTGTAAATATGAAAGATACAGCTGTCTCACCACTGGCAATATCTTAATATTCTTTAAGAGATCATACTGAATCATCATTTGTGAGTAGTAGCCCTGTTAAGTAATGTGTCTGCTTATGTACTGGTATTGCTCAGTGCTGGTAACTGCAGAATTTGGACTCCAGTGTGCTTGAAGAATAAAAGTTCTGTTTAAGTTACTTACCTGTCTTCATACAGTTGGTTTGCAGATGCACAAAAGTCATTCAAGGAAGAAAAAAAATTCTTGAAAAATTGCAAAACTTCATTAAAACCCATCATCAGTAGCTGTATATTGTGTTAACATTGAGACCTGACGGACATGTTCGCTAATTTGTGGAACCTGAGTTATGGAAATCTGGAGCTTTGCAAGAGGCTCATTATTAACACATTGCATTTCAACATAAGGCAATTTGAGAAGCATATAGATCATATCCAGTTACTGCAGAAGAATATTAGAGCTGTTGTTGTGGAAGTGGATGGCAAGTTTAAAAGGAATTAGAGGAGTTCGTGGGCATCAGGGTCCATATGTGATGCTAAAATGATTAGATGGGGTTGTACTCTCTAATGTACCTGATAATACGTTATGGATCCTGGGGGTGGTATCGGAGATGTAGGCAACAGAAATCATTCAGTTTTGTTTGTTGTCATTAAATAACATCCACGACCACTTTAAGAGATGAAATACTGGGATGGATGGGCTATTGGCCTTGCCAAGGAGAGCATTTCTCATTTCCTCATAATGTAAGTTCTTCTGGTATCTTCTCGTGAGGAGCAGCAGAGTGTTGGCAAGTTCTCTTAAGTATGAGATAAAGAATGGCGTGAAAGCCAAATGAACTTCTAAGTGGAGTGAGCCTTGTGAATAACCTGATACAATTTTGTGGAAACTAGCAATGAGTCTTGTATTCTTACCTCTGTAATAAGACTAAAACTACTGAAGCACATCTCTCTAATACTGGCTGTTTGGGTTCAACATCTTGAGGATGTAGGAGCAAAAATACAGGGAAGAAGTCATTAAAGTAGCAGTAAGTTTTTAAAAATTGAAAACCCTTTTAAAGGAGACTTGCCAAAAATGACCCTTGCAAAACGGGCCAAGCTGTTGCAGGTGTCATGGAAATTGCATAGGAATAGTGTATTATGTGCTCAGAATAAACATGGATATATCCATGGATCATATCGAAACAGACTCAGAGCTGTTAAGCATCCAAAGCTGACATGCTTAAACCACATGATATAGGAAGACAGCCTTCAAAATATAGGAGTAATATCCATGTGTAGTTATAGTCATGATCTTTGACGTTTTTATCTGGCTTTGTAATGAAAAAGAATGAAAAAAATCTTAGTGGATTAAAATGTCTCTTTACAGATTTTTAAAATGATCTTGGAACAAGTGGAGTTAGGCTTCATATTTATCACTCATTTTTAGAAGATCTGTGGAGCTGAGAAGAGTTGAGAAATTGCATACCTTTAGCTTGATTTTTGAAACTAGTACACAAGTGGAAATGATAACACAAACTTACAGGTAGTGAAATCATGGGGCAGAATCAATATATTGTTTGTAGATGAGTCTTGCCTGTTGGTCAGAAGTCATGGAGAGGATGATGCAATTATTCTAGCGTAGTTAGACTTGAAAGGTTGCTAAGGTCTCTCACAAAAAGCTCTCAAATGTCAATGGTGAAGTTCTTCATAAATGAATTTTTGATGAAAAAAGCTTTCAACGTAAGAGCAGTTTTCTAAATAGAAGCAAGTCACCAAGAAAACCTTAATGGGATTTTTGCAGCTACCTCACCAATTTATCCTGGTTCCCAGATTCTAAACAGTTTAAATAGTGAGGGGACAAACTTCACTTGCTAAAAACAAGTTAAAATACAGATTCTTCATACTCACTGGGTGATCTAACTTGGATGATAAAGTTGTGTGTGAAGGTGTGATGGGGAAACTAGTAATTTGTTCTGCTCTGTAGGAAACTGAACTAGATGGATTTTTAGTAAGGCTTTGTGCAGTTGTAGTCTTCTAACTGATGATCCCAAAGAGTGTTTTTTTCTTTATTCTGGTGTATATTAATCCTATTTATATGTACAGATAAGTAGGCAAGAACATAGCCTATGCAGTTTCATGGCACTGGATGTTGATGATTTTCCAACAGAACTTTTGTTTGACCCAATGCTCCAGTGATAACAACTCTTCCTTAGCTAGTGTAAGCTGCTGTTACATGCTCCCTGCCTCCTTCAGCCCATACAGAAGCTTAGTGTAGTAGTATTGTACTTTTGGGGACTTGGATCATTCCTTTGGACTTCAGCACACCCATCTCCCTATGGCCAGTTGCCAGTGGGGCTGTAAACTGCCTGCTGAGGATTTAAACTCTTCCAGCCAGACAAATCCAGCAGATTAAATCTCTCTAATCTTGAAGCTCAGGGAAATGAATTTACAGTCCAATTCTAATGTTAAATTCCATTTGTTGTGAAGGAAGACAAGAAAGCTTGTTCAAACTAATGTGGGAGCTAGACACTAACTGTGTAGGGTACTATGATCTTAGGTGTAGGCATTCTTGGGGTGTACCTTTTAGACTAAGCTGTCACTTGTTAACCATGTTAATGCCTGCAGCCCTAAAGTGAGGGTTGTATTTCAATTTGATTTGTTGCAATAGTGTATTTCAGAGGCTTCCTAGAGGTGATTAGATATAGATGGGATGAGAAATAGATGATAGTGACTGCTGTTTGTGAGCGCTATTCCTGTCTTGTTTTGGGGAACAAACTTGAGTATAAATATAAAGGAACTTCAGGTTTGCATGAATAATATAATATCCAAACCTTAATATGTTACTGGGATGATATTCCCATTGGTGTTAATGAGAACTTTGGCTTCAGGTAAGAACAACTGAGGAAACATCTAAGTTTTTTATAATAGTGATTTAATAGTAACTCCAATGGAGTGAGAAGAGGTAAAAGGAGGGATGTTCCAGCAAAGCTTGTTCTTGCTTCGTGACGGTCTAAGCACATGGCTTGTTGGTAGTATTGCTGAAAAAAGTAAATGAAACTATGTGATGTGAATGAAACATTATGTTCTGGCTCTAGAATTCTTTCATTTATCCAATCTGAAAACTTTTTAATAACTCTGGGCACTTAGCCTGGGTATTTTAGACATTGACCGAATAGGTTTTGGTCCCATGGAAAGCTAAAAACTTGGAAGCACGTTTAAACCATAGAGTAAAAACAGTGGTCACTTCTGTCTGTATGTTGTGGTTTGAATCTAGCTGTTCATATCTCCAACATTCTGCTTTAGAGAACAGAATTGTAAGGGTGGGTATCTGCTAATTTTCTTAGGAGAATTTTGCCCTAAGTATTTAAGGGTTAATGATTATTGCTGTTAATAGTATTCTGTGTGGGGTTTATTTCTATGGCATGCTCAGCCAGGCAGCTGGTGATCTTTAGTTACAGACCTCTTCCTGGTTTGGTGTGACTCTAATTTGCTGATTTGAATAATGCTATTAATGTACTTTTACTAATCTCTTGCTTATAATGCTAGATGTTAAATTCGGTATACACGTGTTCTTGTCAGAAATTCGTCAGAGGACCACAGCTCAAAGAAATGCTTCTGTGCCCCAGCCTGTGACTCCTAAACAAGGCTCTCCGAAGTCATCGGTTCCAGCATCTCCTAATCTGCAGAGAGACACACCAGCTATGAGTGGACCCCCAGAAAGAACTGTTGTGCCATCCTTGCAGTCAAATGTTTTACCAAGACGCCCTGGATCCCCTGCTACTTCAGTGCCTGGAATGGGTAAACAGAGCACTTAATGTTATTTACAGTTTATATTGTTTTCTCTGGTTACCAATAAAATAGGCCATTTTCAGACAGTATGGAAATGGCATTTCATTTGGAAATAGCAGAACAGTTATCTGATTAAGCAGGAGTTCCATATTCAATTAGCCATAACTCTTTACAGCTGGCACCTTTTGATGCTGAAACCTATTGCCTGAGCTCATTTAACTGTTATGGCTTCTTTGTTTAAATGGCAATAAAACTTTGCAGTATTCTGTAGTCAACAATATAGCATACCTTTTTATGTTCTTAGTTTAGAAGAGCTCTACACTTATATAAATCAGGTACAGAGGAGAACACTTTCAGAATACATTCATGTTTCTCACTAAACCCTGCACATATTTTTTAACATGCATCTTGACACTTATTTAAATTTTTACTCTAGGAGGTATAGTCATGCAATCTATAGTCATAGATTAAAGTGTAAAATACCAAGTACACCAGAAAAGTTGTCTACGTTGTAGCTGAATTCTTCTGAAATCGCACAAGAATCGAAAGTTTAGCAACAGGTTGAAATCTGGTAGCAATGAGTGCTCCTTAAAACTTGGTTTCATATCCTGAAAATGGTTTTCCCTTGATTTCTGACTTGGTGTTCAGATGGGATGAACTTCATTAAATAGAACATGAACTAAATTCCATAGGAGGCATAGCAAAATTAGAGAGTTTTGGGTGGGAGGTGTTGTTACCTTCCTCATGGATGGTAAAGCTGCGTATATGGGTTAGTGCCAGGCCTTTGTTGCAGGATGTCTGGCAAGTTGGATCACGTGGCAAGAAAGGAGATGAAATGCTGTCTTGAAAATAGAAGGGATGCAACTTGCCAAGAATCTTCTGGGCAGCACTGTAATGTGGAGTAGTTCTTTGCTCTTTATACAGTGATCAGTAGGACTATACATAACACATTGACACCTGATCTGTTAATGGAAGATCTTGAGCAGCTGAATGTTAAAATGTCCGTTCGTATTGTGTAGTGTACTGGAATACACTTGTCATGAGAACTTGTGATCTCTCACTTCTCTTCAGAGTCCTTAAGCCTTATTTTTTGTTAGTAATTGTTTACCTGTGTAATGAAACTACTAAATTTGTTTTTATCCCTGAAGTGAACTGTAAAGGCAAGTTCTTAGTAAGTCTTGATTATTTTGAAGTATCATTTGGTTACAAAGCACGTTTACTGAAACCTGCTTACTGAGAATTCCTTAATGGGTTTAAAATCACATGCTCCTTCTTGTTTAAGAAGCTCGCTATATAATAAAATAATATTGGCTATATAATAGTTTTATTCTTAGGGGAAGACTCAGGCATATTGAATAAGCTGGATGAAATTCAGCCTTTACTGCAGAAATGGTTTAGAGGAAGAAAGGAAAAAAAAGGACTTATTTGAAAGGACAGTTGCCAAGCCTGTTAATTAAAATATTTGATGTAGTTTTTGTGATAATGCTTTATAGGCACTTTTTTCACTAATAACTGGAATTTTGACCAAACATGTTATTTTTTTGTAGATACCAATGGAAACCACTGCAATTGTCAGTTAATGTGGAAGGCTTGTTTTCTCTCGAATTTCCCCAAACCTTCCAGGCATATAAAATCTCAGTTATGTAGCTGTAGTGAAAAGTATGTAAATTTAGTATCTATAAGAGTAATATCACTGCATCTGAGTTTATGCTTGGCTTGCAACAAATATGAATAGCCTTAATTATCTCTACTTTAGAGAAGATTAATAATTCATTTTCATTATACTATATTTTGTAGAGGAGAATCAATTTAACATGTATTACCACAGAGCTCCCATATGTTTGAAAATTAATAACCAGCAGGTAGTTGAGAGTTTGCCAAGCTTTGCAGAAATGACCAGTCTTTCTACAATGATTGCTTTTGATGTTTATATTAATTACTGGTGTCCATAACAGCATGAGAACTAAGATGGTTGGTTTGAGTTATTAGTAGGCAGGTAATTGAAGTTGTTCTTGGAGCGCCTTGTCATGTTTCATTCTAGGTAACTTTATTTAATTTTTGCCTTGTTTATTAACTTCTAGAAGCTTTTCATATATTGGTGATACACAGGTCATATGAAAATTTGGTCTTTTGAATAGAGGCCTAGATACCTGTTTGAGTGTTAGCCAGGTATTCACAAAATTATTCTGGAGTTTTAATTTTATTGCAGATTATATCAGTGCTCCAGATCTTTACTTCACACCTATGTCAGATGTTGTCCATTCAGGTTTTTTTCAGGGAAGTATTGGATCTTCCAGGTTTTTGTGGAGCTTTAGGAAATACATTTTGCCTGAACTCTTCTTTGGACAGCTTTTCCAGAATCTATAAAATGAAGCACTAGGTCCAGTTCATGTTGCACTGAATTTGTTCTGCCTTGCTGCTCTGAGGGTTTACTAAGTCTGGATTCATGCTTGTTGACAGAATACAGGAATAACTTTCACTGATTGATATCTCCTGATTTCAGTTCTCTTGCTTGTGAAAATTAGGGTTATTTTAAACATTTGCATTGAGCATGAAACTTTTTTGTGCTTATTGAAGAGTTGAGAATTGAAGCATTTTGTGATCAAATTTTATTGTGCTTGTAAAGATTAGGACAGTCCATTTAGGTCAATTATCTGGTATTGATGAGAGGTGTTTTGAAAGGCTGTGCTGCTAGAAGTATTGCAACCTTAATGACAAGATTAGTCTCATTCTATGTGTAGTGCTTTGAGGGCACTGCTGAAAATGTTTGATTCCTACAGCGCTTCTGATGTTTGCCACAGAGGATGGAGGTTAGCTGTACATGGCATTCAGCTTGAAGTTTACCACAATGTAGCATGTTCTGCCATAGGTTATTCTTCCTTTGTTGCTCCAATCTGTGAAGGTTAAAAGGTAGAAGGCTTGAGATGGTAATTGCTGTCAATTACATTTAATGCTATATTTAAACTTAAAGTCCATCTTGGATCAGTTTATCAAATAGTATGACTTGCTCTGTTGTCTTTACTTGTGTATGCTCTACTTAAGAGGTACATATTATTTCTGTGTATATGTTTATGAAAGAGTATCAGTTGTGTTGGAAGGACTGTGCATGTCCTCGTGCTGTCCCCAGCTAAGGTGCTACAGAAAGGTAAATCTTGTCTTCTGAGAAGCTTGAAGTCCACTGTTTTTTCCATGGTATCTTTCAATTAAATGTCCTTCTGAGCTAGTTCAACTTGCTAACAAACTTCTCTCTCTTGCTAGTCCTTTATTTGTATTTTTTTAAATCCTTTTTTCATCTTCAGACAGTGGGTTTAGTTTGTTTTACCTGTTAGCTTCCTCTTTGTTTATTGGGCATTATGGGGGATTCTGTGAAACATATGTGAAAAACACTGGAAACATAGAGCAAATTGAAGCATACAGCAAATTGAAACGTTCAGTGAAAAACACTGGACGCATACAGCAAATTGAAAAGAGAATTGAAGGCTGCATCTGTGGTCACTAAAAACCTTTCTTTTAAGCCATGCCTTTTGTATATCTGTTTTTACCAAATATACTGAGAATAGCTACAAGCCAGAACTCTTCCCTGAGAAAACACTGGTCACTTCTTGCATCTTGAGAATTTTACTTCTATGAATTAAATATACTTGATTCTTGCATGGCTTCACATTACCATATGCTCATCTCAGTACAAAACCTGCTAATATTAGTTGAACTTTTTCTGTCTAACATTCTTAACTATCTTGAGCTTGACTAGGACTTTTGTGTTATTACAAGTAATTTTGTTGGGTTAAACTGAGTCTTATCTGTCAGGCTTCATAATTTTTATCTTCAGGTGGCTTGAAGCTGATGTTTTGCCCCAGTTTCAATGACCTGAAAGGACTGGTTTGTTGTCCTACTCATTTTTTGTGGCCTTTGAATGTAATTCATAAGGGTCTTATGGAAATACATTTTAAGACTTCCTTGTCCCCCTTAAGTGCTCACTTAATTATCTCACATTCAAGACTGACTATCTGTCTGGTATCTGTTTGTGGCAAGTACTGTAACTTAATACCTCCTGTGCTTGTGCAAAATGTCTCTTGGCCAGGAGCATGGCCTTGGGAAGAAGTTTCATACCTAGTTATTTCAATGGTCACATCTGAGTGATTCAGACTTAGTTCCTTATCAGATCATATTTTGCTCGTTATGCCTAGTGTCCTCTGTTTTAAGGCTGGAAAGGAAGGTAGACGTAAGAACTCAAAGCTACATAAATGGAAACAGTAGACCAGATGTTTTAAAACTTTGTGGAAGGACAAGCTTGTGCCACTGGTCTACTTTAACTGCCACTGTGAACAGAGGTGAAAAAGGTAGTACCAACTATTGCTGTTACCTGTGCTTAATGGAGTTTTATTTTGATAGTAGTTCATTCAACACATGGGATATGAAAACTGATACCTTAATAGTGACCCTCTGGCTTCTTTGACTAAGCATAAATTTGAAAGTATCCAACTTTCCATTAAATGTGGGATTACCAAAATGCCAAATGGCTGGACAGGTTTAATGTGTAGACTGAATGCACACTGAGGGCATGCTCATGCGATATAATAATTACACAGAAACCAGTGGGTGCTTCTTTGGTAACATCTTTACTTCTACTGTTGTAATTGATTTTACCAGATTTATTGGTGTAAACTTGAAGTGTGGAATATGCAGAGTTGAGAGTATATGAAGAAAACTCAAATAAGGAGTTCTTCTTTACTTAAAAAGCCTCTATTTGTGAGTAATCATTAAATACTATTGGTGTCTTTAGTTCTTTAGGAATTACAAATTTAATTACATATCCAAGGTGTAAAAGTAGTGATTTAATAAGATTATAAACTAAGGGAGCAGAAGAGAAACTTTCAACTGTTGTGGGTTTAAATATCTTACAGCTTTTCTAGTGGACTAAGAAATGTGGCCATGTGTATTAAGTAGGTGCAATTATTTTATTACACTAGTATGCGCAGTGAAATATCATATATAATAATGTAGTTGAAAATAGTTTTGACATAGTTTGTGTCTTCCTAGGTCTTCATCCTCCAGGTCCTCCTTTAGCAAGACCTGTTCTTCCTCGAGAAAGAGGAGTTGTGGATAGAGTTATTGAATATTTGGTTGGTGATGGTCCTCAGAACAGGTAAAATGTTGCTAAAGGAAATACCTAAACACTTAGGAGATAGGAAGTTTCTTAACCTTTTTTTTTTTCCCAAGCCAGAAGTGTCAAGGTTAAAGGAATTGTGAATTTGTCTGAAATTTTCAAAATGAAATGGCCCTTTCTCAGTGCTTCACCTGAAATCTGTTTGTAGAAAAAATAGTAACTTTTTGACAGAATTAACCTCTACTTGGGTGGTATTAGCCATGTGATACAAAGAGAAAAATCTATGGTCGAGTGGGTGAATGAATTATATTTTGAACTAAAAAAAGTAATTTGATTATTTTAGCGCTTCAGCTTTCAGATTATTTCAGGACTAAGCACCATTATAAATGCTTTCAGATTGCTTTCAGAACTGTTCAAGCATATCAGAACTTCCATGTTAACAACGGTCACTTTTCATGTTGACTGTATGCTAATGAAATATCAACTTAATTTGGAGGTTATTTTCTGACAACGATGATATTAAAAATATGTTCACCCATGAAGTTTAAATTGTAGCTAAGAGTATTTCACTGTTTTTAAACCAACTTTAAAAACTATTATTTAACATACAGATTTAGTTTGCTTTAGAGGATAATTTCACTGTGGAAATGACCTTTTTAAGCGTAAATATCTAAGCTATTAGTCGCTATCTTAAGGTAAAAAGAATCTTGTGTCAGTGTGTTATTACTTAAAGGTCTGTGATTATATATTATTCATGTTTTCCAGGTACGCCCTTATATGCCAGCAATGTTTTTCTCACAATGGTATGGCTTTGAAGGAGGAGTTTGAATACATAGGTAAGAGCTAATCTGTGGCAGACTGTATTAGTAGGCTTATGTTTCATAACTAACATGCATCATACTTCATTCTGGTTACAGTTAAGTACTTAACTGACACTGTGAAATGCCACTTCATATGGGAACAGTTTTATGGTAACTTATTACTCTGTATCTTAAGATTCACTTCAAGACTTAGAGAAGTGCTTTATTGCAACCTTCAGGCCAAGGATTTTATGTGTAGAAAACTATTCAGTAGAAATAAGCCTCCTCCAATACATCCCTGAGAATTGCTACTGGCTATGAATGGTTCTCAGAAGGGTTTTATATTGAGAAACTATCTGACATTAAAGTGTGCCTCTTTTACCAGAACTTAAACAAAATTTTGCTTTGGCAAGAAGATCTTGGGGAGGTATCGGAAAAGGAGTGGAAACAAGCCCTAGGGGGCTATATGTGAATTTATGGCTGACAATAACTTAAGACAGACACAGGTCTTTATTGAACACAGATGTTTTATTTTGCCTCCTTTCTACCACAAGTGTAAGCCTGATGCTTAAGAAATGAGGGAATCTTAGATAAATCTTCTATTTAATTTTTGTTTTGCTTAATTTTGTGAGTAAATATACAGCATTATAAGAATAAACTGAACGTTTCCTATGGAACCAAAGATATGTAGTCTGTATGTCAGCTCAAGTGAGTTCACAATTCAGTTGTGCAAGAAACTGCCACTTCCCCCCTTGTCTTGGGCGGGAAATATGTGTTTAACTGTTAAGTGATATCCAGTACTACTCCAGAACAAAACATTCTTTTCTTAATTAAGTAACACTGAGGCAGAATGCTCCTCAAAAAGCAGAGTGACACATACCTTGCAGAATCTATAGCATCTCCTTACTCAAAAGGTGAGGAAAGTGGCATCTTAAAGGGAAAAAAAAAAATCATCTGTCAACTTAATTCTTTTGTAGGAAAGAATAGAAGAACACCATGTGGCAACATCTGGTGGTACTGAATTGCATTATTTTGTTCATTGTTGTCAAATCTTTCACAGTGGTGGGCAGTACTCATAAGTGCAGCAGAGCTGAAAGCAAGCAGGTTCTTAGGAAGCAAACTATGCTGAAGTTAAAAATGGAGCTATATGGAACAGCTTGGGTAAATTTGATGGAGGTATTCTCAGGTACTGATTAGTCACTTATTTAATTCTTTGTTTTTAGTATTTTGGACAGTCAGAATGTAGTGTAGGAATAAAGGTGAAATGTGCAATTAATTAGTGAGGCTAATTATTGGTTGTGCTTTTGTGTAGCATTTAGGTGTGCCTACTGCTTTTTCTTGAATCCTGCAAGAAAGACTAGACCTCAGGCCCCACGACTTCCAGACTTCAGTTTTGAAAAAAAGCAATCTACAGAACTGCGATCTGAAACTGAGCCTCTAGAACCTCAAGAGACAAAGCCCCGGGAGACTCAACAGATAGAAGGTATGTGCTAATCTCATGAAGTCTGCTATTTTTTAATGTTTAATGAAATCCTCCCCTCTCATCTAGCTCTGTTTAGATGAGGTTTTTTTATAAGAGTAAGAACAACTGAAGAACTCAGACGCTGGATCAGGCTTCATAAGAAGGTGGTCAATGTCCCAAGCCTGTCAGTGGCTTTTTGGACAATGCCCTTAATATGCTTTTAACTTTTGGTCAGCCCTGAATTGGTTGGGCAGTTGGACTAGATAATCGTTGTTGGTCCCTTCCAACTGAAATAGTGTAGCCTATCCTGACTTCATAGTGGGTGCAGCTTTCAAATTTTTTTCAATTCTTCTTGTCCCTGCTTCTAGCTTAGCTTGTTGATACTATTGTCTTCTATCCTGTACCCTAAAATTTCTTCATATTAGGCAATATGTCTCATGCAAATGATAGCATAACAGAATTTTTCACTGATAAACAGGTAGAAAAATAGCACTGTAAATTACAGAAATGATTAAGAAGGGAATATGTCCCGAAGTGGTTAACTTTCACTGCGTTCAGCAGGTCATTTGATTGAGGTGTGTTGGAATTTCTGCCTTTGTTCCTTTTGCTGTTTTCCTCAGGGCAGGAAAATCTAGTAAAACTGCCTTGTTTAATTTCAGGGAGTTCAAAGACAAATTGTCAATTTTAATTTAACATAGTTCCTTTTGAGACGTTTTATAGTCTGCAGATACAGTAGGCATCTGGTGTACAGCCAACAGGAAGATATGCAGTGTTTAAAAGACTCCAGAAATTATAATTTAAAACCAGAGAATCTCCAGTTAGATGTGCTATTGAGTACTTGATGGGTTTTCACATTAGTTTAAACAGGGATCATGGGGGAAGCTATTGAATAGTGTACAGCCCCGAGATTCAGGCTGGAAACACACCAACTGTGGGAAACTGTCAAGAGTGTAACAGAAGGAATGTTTCTGCTTAATTATCTTTAACAGGGAGTGCAAAATGGCACTGGTCTTTACTTTTTGTCATGAGAAGACTGCGTGAGACTTGTAGGGAAGCAGTATCTAAGTGTAGCTGTGTTTGGGTGTGGTCTGATGTGGGTGCATTATGGGGGAAACTTGGTTCTGGTTCCTGTGCCACAGTACTCTTACTTCATTAAAAGTAATATTACTAGCATGAAAGTAAGACTGAAATCAGCTGCATCAAGCACAGACGATGTTAATGTCATCTTTGTCCTCAGATGCTCTAATCATGTTTTCAGTGAATGGAGGGTAGGTTAGTAGCTTCTTGATTACTTTTAAAGTTGGAAGATTCTTATGTAAAAGACATAATTTGCTACCAGGATCTTCAAAACTCTGCTTATTTTCCTCTGAGAATCAAATGGGGAAGCCCTTAAAGATGGATATTCAGCTCTTGGAGGTGTGTGTCTCGAGGGCTTCTGAGTATTGTCCATAACTGTAGGTTCTTAGAGGTTTTGGGAGAGGGGAGTGCTGATTAAGCTGGTGGTATCATTGAAGGAAATGTTTATCAAACTATGCTGTTAATGGGTCTGAGCTGCTGAGTCAGTTTATAGATGTTGTAAAAAATATAAAACCTTAAGAATTAGTGTGAGATTTTGATCAGGCACTTGAGATGCAGGAGTGAAAATTCTGCAAAATAACTTGCTTTTTTTTGAAAGCAGAATTTAACTAAGTATTTCAGGGTAAAAATAGGATGATTTTATTGCAGTAAATGTGATTTTACCAATCTATCTTTAACACTGAAAATTACTTGTTTTTTGTTGGTGTGGTCTTGTAACAATGTGTTGCCTTATTTAAAAACGACAAAAGAGACTACTGTGGGGTTTGTTCCCCTGTTCTCTTTTTCTGCTAGGAAGTGTATGGTGAAATTTTTCAGAAGGGACAATAAGTAACCGGTATACTGACTCTTGGTTTTATCTAGCTTAAATATCTGATCTTTTATGAATATTTCATCTCCAAGATGATAGAAACCTTTCTGTTTCAATAATTACTAAGCAGCCCGAAGGAGTATGTGTTAATATTTTACATAACTAATACCTGAGAAATGTCTTGTTGATGCAGAAGAGGCCAGTGCTACCTTACCAGTTTGTCAGTGTGCATTAACTGCCTGTGACTTGCCACGAAGTAATCTCTTACGAATGAGAAAATATAACTTTCAGTAAATCACTTTTCCCATCAGAACCTTAATTTGAAACGTAACTGCTTACAGGCAGTTGGGCTTTGTTAATAAATGAACATATTCCTTGATTGTAAGTTTAAGGTATGAAGCTATCATTGAGGTGTAGCTCTGGGGAAGGCTTTTGTTCACTGCAGTAATATAGCTTCTGTCATAGCAGGAATAGAGAATATCTTCATTTACAGATGTAGACAGACATTAACGTCAGGAAACCAACTTCACAGCAAAGTTGACAACATTGGGAGATCTAACTCTTTTCTGTAACTCATTTAAACTATATAGCTTGAAGAAACTGCAAGCTAATGTGATACAGCAGTGTTATAAATATTTTTTTACCAGTGAGCTACTTCTACTAATGAGTAGAGCATGAAGCTGAATCTTTTTTTCAGTTGTGTGCTCATGCAGTGACAAGCATGTTACATGCAACTCCTGTGGATAAGATATCTGAAGAATGGTTATGGGGACTGCTGTTGGCACTGAACCTTGGATTTTTTAATCCTCTGGAAGTATGGAGTCATCAACTGTCAATCTGATGCAGATTACTGGCACAAATGTTCCCTGTTCAGCAGAGTAACTTGGGAAACTTTAGTACCAGAATAAAGCAATTTGCTTCAGTTCTTACCTTTTTCTTAAATGGTTCAATTTTTTTTTGTCATCAAAGGCTAGTTGGTTCTCTTATGTACTTCTCTTAAAACTATTAATGTTTGAATCATTGAAAAAGCCAACAGGAACCACTTTTATCGTCTTGATTAATTTTACCTTGCCTGTATTTGGTACTGTTACACTGTGTTCTTGATTCAGGTTTAGCATTTAAAAGTGTGTTTAAGGTTGAAACAGAACTTGACTGCGACAGTGTTTTGTGGTGAATATCTGGTGCCGATGTTCAGAGGTCTTCGTTAGATGCCTTTGAACTTCAGATTTCACCGTGGTGGTCAGCATTTTATGGAGAGTTTCCTGTGTTGTCTCCAGATTTTTATGGAATTCCTTGATCATCTTGATGAAATATTTTATAATGATTTAATGCTCTGTCACTTCTAAGGGTTCTTGGAATACAGCAACTGCTAGTATGTTTGAAAGGACTTCCACTTAAAAGGCAGATGCAGAAACTTAGTTTGTTCAACAGAAGGGTTCACAGTAACGCTGTCCTCCAGAAATAATGCTGCTTCAAGTGTGTGCTTATTTATGAGTTCTACCAAAAGTAGAGCTTGGCTTTGGGCAAGTGTTATAAATGGAGCAGAAGTTTTGTCTAGGCATAAAGCTGGTTGAGGACAAAGGACTAAGAAATAAGCTTGGGTATTTGTTCTGGTCAGAATGGTCTGAGTTCAGTGTTTGGTTTTTTTGTATTAAAAAAACTGGACTGAGGGCATTTTCTGTTTCAGAGATTTGGCTCGCCATTTTACCAGATATGCTCTGCTTTCATAGGACAGCATGATCACACTATGTTTTTTGTAAGCTGTTGTTCCTTTTCAGAGATGTGAGTTTATGCCTTCTGTGCTCTTTCCTTAGTTTAGCTAATGGCTAGAATTCAGTGATTTCTCAAGTAGATACGGGTCAACTCACCTTGAGTTTAATGACTTGTAAACAAGTTCTTTTGGTTTAAAAATGTATTCTGTTTTCAGTCTGCCACAGTTCATTTTGAACAATGTAACTTGCCTTTTTGGTAGGACATGAAGGGTACAGGGAATCAAATGCTCTGCTGTTATTTGGCTTTTTTTGAAGGCTTCACAAATAGCTCTCTGTGATATCAAAGCCATGAACACAGACTACTCTGAAGCACGTGTTCTTTAAAGGTATTTCAGACACGCAGCACTGTGTGAAAGTCTGTCCTGATGGAGAACTGCAGTAGTGAAGAAAACTTGTCCCAAAAGTCTTGAAAGTACAAGTAAAGTGGCTCTATTTTAGTGTAATAATTTTATACCATTTTTTTGTGAATTTCTGCATAATAGATTTACATCTTTTACTTTAATAGTGATGTAGTATTGTGATTTCACTGTTTATGCAGTAAAATAGTCTCTGCAACAAGAAGAGGGGTAACTGACTACTTACAATATGAAGTACATATGCACATATGTTTTCTAAGTACTAAGCATTCAGCAGGAGTGTTGGAGGGGGAAAATGGAACTGCTGGAGCCAGGAGCAGGCTTTTTAAAGTTGCATTGATACAGCTCTTAAACTTGCCTCAGGCCAGCATAGGGCTGTTTGCTGTTGAGGTCATGTATGTGTAGCTGTATTCTTCAGTTAAATCATGGATTAAGTGTTAATCATCAAGGACATTAATATTCTTTTGTCATCTTTTTATAGTCAGAGTACTCTCTTGTTAGCCACTGCTCTTACAATGACTTAAATCATGCAATATTGAGATCAAGTTGACTTTAGGCAGGTTTTGCATTAATTGGTGTATTTAAAATGGAATTACTGCGTATGTTTAATGAAGGTTGGTCATATTTACAGTTGGAGTTAGTAGCACCACTTACTATGATTGCCCTGACTACTCATTTAAAGGACATACTCTTCAGTTCCTTATAACCTTGTTAGACTTAATTATTAGACCAAAAATTTCCATGCAAATTTGTTTTAACTGTAGATGTTGGAGAGTTTCAAGAGTTTCATGAAGTTTCATCAAGAGCAAGGTGAAAGGAAAAGTAATATAATACCTGAGAGTTTTTTCTTAGAGAAGCAGTGTCTCCATGCCTTTCAGCAGAATATAAAAATGAAAGCAGCATCCTTCTCCTGTTGCTTTGAATACAGATAGTTAGAACATGCACTCAATTAGGTTTTCTCCTTTTCATTAGAAGCTTCTGCTTGCTTCTACTAGTGGCTGATTGTTCATGGGACTGTCCTCAAACATGTTGTTGATGCTTGGCATCCTCCTGATCTGACTGAATGAATAGTCTCTTTACCTCAATGAGACTTAAGAATGAGTCACTTCTGCAGAGTGCTAAGCATCATTCAGTTGCGGACTGCAGGAGTGAAACTCTGTAAATAAGTAATGGTTAGGCTGTGCTACAAATGAGTTTTGAGAGGGCATGGAGTTGTCTCTTCACATCCTGTACTTCCTTTGACTTGTGTCTGAACAGCAGCTTTAAAGAAGGAATGTAACTCAAGTGTGGAGGGACTGTAGCAGGAAAAGGCACAAACTTATTCATAGAATTTGAGGCTGAAGAAAAAATGCAGAGATGAGACAAAGAAAACTGACAGTTGGGAGATAAAGATTGAGCACAGGCTGGGATGGGATCAAGATAGAAATTGAAAAGCAGGAAGGGAGAGTGGGATAGTCTGGAAAGAAACTGGGAACGTTAATTTGCTTGGGCAGAAATAGGAGGATTGAGCATCTGACAGATGGCTCCAGAGAAATTTTGGAACAAGAAGCCAGGGCAGGTGTTGAGTAGCCTGTGATTGAGAAAGCAGGGAAGGAAGCTGAATCAGGAGGTAAGTTGGTTGCAAACTTGCTAAGATGGAAGATCGAGTCAGGGGAAGAAATGGAGACACTGGACTGCGCTGAGCAGTCTGAAATGGAGTCTGGAATGAGCTATATGGAGCTCTGTGTGGGAAGAGAGGTCTCAAGTTCTTGGTGACAGATAGCAGTTGTACCAGGTCTGCTGGACTAGGGTATGCAGCAGCTACTCTTGTCAGTTGTGACCCAAGAAGCCAGAGCAGTGGTTCTAAAACTTTCAGCCCTGCTTGATTCTGTGAATATCAACCTGAAGCAGTCTGCTTACATTCAGACACCCAACATGTTTTGATAAATATGAAATTACAGACGTTTGATAAGGTTAACATTTTTGAGCTATAACTTTGCATCAGTTTTGAAAACTGTTTGCCTTCTCAGTATGCATTAATGCCATATAGTATTGACTAATACTAGTCAATAAATAAACCGCCATCAATAGTATCATTCTACAGTACCTTTGTGTCATTTAGCGTAGCACTTAATGTTTAGTTTTTCAGTGCTTATGCTTACTTCAAAATGTGACTGTCTTGTATTTCTCATATGCTACTGAAATCTTGTTGTGAAGCTAGAATTTACTTCTTCAGAGGTAGTACTTATGATAAATACCTTTGCCTGATCTTCAAAATATGCCTATTATGAAAGAAACTCCCATTCCAGATTGAGAGTAAAGATACTCCTGCGTATCCTTCCTACACTTCCTGTAGGAAGATTGAGAATACACAGTAATACTCTCTGGCTGTTTTGAGATGTGAGAACTAAATAATTCTAATCTTTTTTCTGATTATCTGGCTCCTTACATTTAAAGTGGTATCCACCAGATAGAGTGTTTACATTCTGTGTACAGGCTGAACTCTTACAGAAAAAGCTATACAGTTGGTAAAACTTCCATTACCAAGCCAAAGCTGAATTACCATCATGTCTTATTTCTGACACTGTCACATTAATGGACAAGCTTAGAAAGATTCTGTTGAGGGTGGACATATACAAATAATACATAATATTTTTATAGTGAGATCTGAACTCTTTTCCATAGTATTTTCTTTTTGCTTAGATTTTACAGGTTTACCTGTGACTCTTGTTAGAAAAATAAAATAGTGTTTAGCAGTTGGGAACTTCATCTGGTGACTACTCAAAACCTGTGTGTGATTGCAAAATTTTGTTTGCTTTTTAAGAATATTAGCTACCTCTTAATTTCTTGAAATGGTTATTTCATTATTTTGATTTTCACAGAATCTGAAGAAGACATGGCCCAGACTGAGACAAATGAGGCAGATGATAAAGCACCAAGTCCTGAGCAGCTAAATGCTAAGATAGCTGAAGAAGTTGAAAAAGAAGCAGAAGACATTTCAACAACTGAAGAGTCTATCTCAGAATCTATTTCACCTGAACAAAGTGAAGAATCTTTAGGGAAAGCAGAATAAAGTACTTCAAGTGCCTTCTGTAGCTAGTTTTTAGCTTTGTCATGCCTGTTGTTACTATTCAGGTGAGCTTTTTTTAATGGTACAACTTAAAAATCTCGCTTGAGCTTAAACTGCCTCAACTACCACAGTATGTCAAAGCTATGTGTAAAAGTGGGTATTGTAAATTAAGCATGTGTCTTTAAGTTAACACACAGAATGTATAGTTGGTTGAAGTCTAACAGTTGTAGCCATTGTTCAGTTTGCATATTAAAAAAATTAGATGTATAAGCTTTGCTAAGGGTGACCTATAATTTGACATCTCTTTAGCTGTCACACATAAAGAGCAATTACTGGCAGCAGCTGACCTAGTAAGTTTGGTCTAGTGAACTTAAGATACTTTTTAATGCTTCCCTGTTAAAATGAATTGAGTACATTTTAAATACACAGATGTTTACAAGCTAAAGTGTCATCTGACATTTGACTTAAGCATATGGAAGTGTCATTACAGTGGTGTTAATGTTATTCATTGTCTAAGTTTTGACAGAATTCAGTTTAAATGGCACTCAGATAAATGGCATCTGCTTTGGTATTTACATTGCAGATGAACCAGAGGCACGTACATACAAAACTGTTTTGTGTTTACATAAAATATAGAAAGGCTCTGCACTTGATTGTACTTGAATACAAAGCACTATTTATACCTGTACAATAATGACAAGATATAAGTGAATTTTGTGCCTTTGTGTATTTTGTTAAAGGAAAATAAAGACATCTAGCAGCAATACTTGCTTTGTGATTCCTAAAACTGAAGAGAATTTCTGTTCTACTGTATGCATTTATTCTCCAGTTGCTTTGTGGAAGGTCAGAAGGAATATGACACCTTTAAAAGGAGCACGTCTATATGTAGCTAAGGTAGCTTTGCTAGAATAGAAACAGATCCCTGATCAATAGTGGAAGTGCATGTGCGTTTGCCAGAAGACTTTCCTAACTGTGCCTAAAGACTGTTGATACTATTTATTGTTAAAAGTTACAATGAATATTTGCTGCTGGATCACTGGAACTATACTTTTTTTTTATTGTGTAGCTTTTCAAGCTAAGACCACTTGTTACACATTTCCTGTTTAAATATAGCAGTTGGGAACCTGGGCTAGAATTTTTCAGGTGCCTGGAAGTGAGGTACCTAAATCAATCAAATTTTTTTTAGAAATAAATGCTGACTGTGTGTAACTTAATTGATTTAGTAGTAGTTCTGATAAAAGTTTTATTGTGTGTGATGTTCTCTGTGTACCTCACTATATGGAGGGAAGGGGAAACTTCAAAACATTTTTTATCTGTCATCTTGGTCCCAGAGTGAACTGGTTTTACAGTGTGAAGGCAGCAAAAAGCTAAATCTTAGTAGCTCAAAAGCCCTCTACAAGAAAAATGTTTCTAAATGTGACCTTAATATCCATGTCTTTATATGCAACATAATTATTATGTGAACAGCAATGATTAATTTTCTTTCCAAATATGTGCTTTATTTTCTGATTCTTTGGGGTTAGTTTAGAAGCTCGACCCTTGCATCAGTCAGAATCAAGTTTGGTCTGTATTTAGATAAATGAGGAAATTTTTATTTGGTTCACTAACTAAATTGTAATTCGTATTTTAATTAGTGGCCTTAATAGACAGAATTATAGGCATGTGATTAAAGGAGGACTTGTAGGTGTTTGGCTATATTTATGTAAACAATTAGTAAAAACGTCTTGTGTGTGACTACCTTAGTTGGGAATACAAAGAGAACAGTCCCTTTTCGAAACATGTCTTGATGAGAAAACTACAGGGTACAAAGTGATAGGGGAATCCATTCTTCAGTATTTTAAGAGGATGTATTTTATATTCCAGAACTTCTTTAAAATAGAAATGATTTTGCCTGAAAGGTGACAAAGCTTACTCATTATTTTGTAAGACTTTCAGATGTTAATCTCTACATTGCATTTTGTATCTCACTAATTTATCTGTTTAAAGGCTGATTTCTTTGGACAAAAAAAAAATAATCACAGGATACTTCAGTAATTCAGCACAGTAAGTTGCTGGATGGATGGACTTACATTATAAGCAATGAAAACAAGTAAAATTTGACATTATGATCCCTCATATGGGATATGAATGTATGAATTGTTGTCACTTCAGAAGTTAAGATTACTGTAGGCCCATGTATTATTTCATTTTAAAAATTTGTATCTTGTGTCAGGCTTTTTGTAGAGTAATTTTAGGTCCTTCCCGTGACAAGCAACCACTGAGCTGTAAAGCATATAATATCTATTGAATTGACTGAGCAAATCTGTTGATATTGGAGCTATATATTAAAATGTTTTCATTAGCCTGGAAGATGTCTATTTTCAGATGACCTGCTTTTGTCAAGGAAACTGATGCTTCTCAGGTTGTTGGGAATCTGAATTTTTTTTGAAAAAGGAGACTCAGTATCTGGTATGGGGTAGGCTGTTCTCCCAGCGTTCTTAAATGTGACATTAGCAACTTGCCACAGGAATGATTGATACTTTCTCTTTAATATGTCACTGAAGGATCAAGTAGAGACAGTCAACCTGATGTGAAAACAAATACTTGTTAAAATGTAAAACCCTAGCTTTCAGGCCTAAGATGACCTAGAATTTTTGAGGAGGGGAAGAATAAGTGAGTTTTAAGCACGTGACAGAGTTTTCCTGAAAGACTTTTATACTAAAAAAAAGTGTCCAAGCAGTTGTTCCCATTAATTGCTTCAGAAGGCTTGAAAAAAATATTAAGGATGTCCTGGTATTTTGGTAGAGAAAGATCTATTTTTAACTTTCTAATTTTTCAGGGTTTTAAAGCAGCTATAGTAAATGAGAGTAGAGGGTTAATTAATCTGTAAGTGAATTCTGGCTCAGATACATATGACAATAATAGACTCTGAGCTTTCCTCAATTTACAGTAAGCATTCACATGTTACTCCTGCCAAGTATGTGTGCCCCAGTCGTGATACAAATGTGAGAAGAGGGTTCTGTTTCTCCAGCAGCTGCTTCTTGGCTTCTGTCTATTGCAAGTGTGTCAATAGTAAAAGATGCCAGTCCAACAGGAGTTGGATCAAAATCCAAAAATAGCTGTGAGTGGACAGCAGTAGCCATACTTGATCACTTCTTTAACACCAAAAAACTTGGAAGCAGGAGTATGTAGAGCAAAAAGGTACAGCAGTTGTCAGTGATAACTAATCCAATTGCAGACTGACTGTCAAAAGATGAGATGGAAGAAAGTAGGGGGACAAATACAACAAAAGCTATGGTTCCATGTTTTGTTGTCTTCTGACTTCCTAGTGTGTACTTGAATCTTAATTTTCTTTCAGAAGTACTTAAAAGCCTGGTCCTGTGAAAATCTCACTTCTGAGATGTTACACAAGCCCCCTTTCTTTCTGTGGCCTTGATGAAAAGCAAAATTGAGTGGAGTAGTAAAGTAATACTTGGCAAGCTTGTTGGTGCCATGTTTTTATTGCTTCTGAATAATTGTGAGTAATTGCAGAGATCTCCTAGTATTCAAACATAGCTTATATATTAGGGAGGAATTATCTGGGCTATGTAAAATCTGCCATGAAAGACAAATGAGTGTTCTAGTTCAAAATATATTGAAATGAGTCAGTTGGTCAAATTAAAGTTTTACTGAGAAGCCTGTAGAGCAGGGAAACGAAGGAATGTTACTACAAGTTCTAATACTTATTCTGAAGGAGAACACAATTGATTACTCCTGGACATTTTGACAGAAACAGATAATTTAGTGGATTCTTGGTGTGAAGATGGTTTGTCTCAAAGCTGTTCAGCCAACATACATTAAAAGCAGAAGCTCACAATGGAAAGCAAATGAAGATGGTGTGGAAGCTGACAGTTTATGGACTGGTCTAGAGGTTATCAACAGCATATAACTAGGGGTGCATATGGTTACCTTGAAATCAAGAACAAGAAGGTTGAACCCCATGTGGTGCATGAGTAGAAGCCAATGGAAGGTGTTAAAGAAAAGAATGACAGTGAAACAGGTTGGGGCGGGGGTTGGCATGGGAAGGGAGAGTGGTTTTGTCTGTCAAACAAGGTCTTAATCAAAAGATAAGGAAGATAAGAGCTTGAAAAAATTTTTCAGAAAATGAGCAAAGGTTTGGCTTATTACTACATGGTAATACATACCCCCGGTTAATATGTTCTTATGTCAGAAATAATAAGGATGCAGTTGACAATCATGTTGCAGAAACTTGTTTGCTTTTTAGAATTAATTCCAGAATAAGCAGTTGACAATGACTTGGTAGAGTAAGACTGTCTAGCTATTACTAGAGGTGATGGTAGCATAATTGGTCCTAGCCTTTTTATTTAAGCATAAAAACTTAGACATTCTTTTCTACTGCTAGGATTAGTGAAACTGTAGCAATAATTAATTTTTAACCTTATTAACCTTCAAAGGCTAGGAAGAACACTTCTCTCATGCATGGTTCTGAACTTAGCAATATTTGTGCACTTGTGGATCTGTGATGATGGATGAGTGGGTAGGCTAGAGGAAGCTGTTCATTATTCAATAGTTAAGTCTTCTATTAAAAACTTTAAAAGTCTTAATCTTCATAAAGTCTGAACACACTCAGTACAAGCATAGTGGATGTAAAGGAAGTTCTAAATAAAATGCTTCTGGTGTGAGGTTTTGTAAGGTCTTCCACAATGAGAAAGACTGTCCGTAGGGTAAGGAATGGCCTCTCTGTGAATGCTTCACTAGAACAACCTTGATTCATTTTGCATCTTTGTTAACAAATATTCAGTGAACTGGTCAAATGATTGTTCTCAAGCAAAATCTGTAGGCCCTCATTCCTTCTATGTCTTGCAGATTAGTTTTTTGCCTAATACCTCTAAGATGCTCTTTCCTGTCCAGTCACATGGTTAAAAGTTAATGCCTCAGATCTCAGCATCTCATGTTTCAGTTAATTTTTTGAATTGATAAATGCTAACCTGTCCAATTTTCTGGTGTAGTGAACCTCTGAAGTTTCACATACATGTTTGTAGTGTATAGGAGACTGTAGAGAAAACACATGCCTAATACAAACTAATTTTAAAAAAAGCTACAAATACATCAAGTGCATAAACACTAAGAGGAAAGTAAGGTTTCCACGAATAAACTCAGACTGGAAGTTTGAAAGGTCCTAATAATTTGGACAATTTGTCTTGCAGGAGGCATTAGGTTTAAAATGGAGTTTTGAGAATGACAGGGCAATAGGAGGTTACTCTGTGATTCTTTCTAATGGCGTGTGCCTTTCCTGTTTTTGCTTAATGTATTAAACGACAGGATCTGTGTGATAGTTCATGAAAGAGGTTTTTGGCTGTTGTCAGAAAGTTTTGTTTCACTGAAAGGACAGTGTTTGTGCAACTGTTAATTACTGATCTGTGGCAGTGCTCCTCTCTTCCAGCGTGTGGTCTTTAGGTGGAGTTCACAGGTCCCAAGTTTGTGGAGGGTGATGAAGGTGAGGAATTACAACCGAGTCTTTTAATACTAATGTTCCTAGGGGGCTGATTGGCATAGAGCTGTTGGCTTCTGGGTCTTGGGACTCAGTAATGCACCAAAGCTTCTGTCAGAGGACAAACTGTTAACTCCCATCAGAAGTGTGCCATACTTGAGATTGTATCTGGTAGTTTGAGATTAAGTGTACTTCATGCTCTGGATTCTGGTTCTTTGGAGGAAAAGCATGGCATCCTGAGTAGGTGGGAATTTCAGCACTTGGTCTTTACTAGAGGCTTGCTTACACAACAAATAGAATAAGTTATAATAGCATTTAACAATAGGAATTGCTACCCTCCAGCATTTTAAA
Organism: Strix aluco; assembly: GCF_031877795.1. NCBI lineage: Eukaryota > Metazoa > Chordata > Aves > Strigiformes > Strigidae > Strix > Strix aluco. Next base: position 25,396,373 of record NC_133936.1, on the reverse strand, counting down.
AAGAATAGAGTTGTCCCTTAAGATTGTAAGTCTCCAGGAATTTGACTTCACCATTGCTTTTGATTTGTGAACCTCTCTGGGGTCCTGTCAGGTTGCATTCAATCTTTTCTCTGCAAGAATAAGACCTAGAGAGGTGTATGATGGGCAGGATAGAGAGAAGGGTTTTAAAATGAAATGTATTGATTATACAATAATTTGCTCCCAAACCATTGGGTTTTAAGATTAAAGCAAACACTTCTAAGATTTTTTTTTTTGATAGATTATCTAACTTGGCAACAGTGCAAAATCTAAAGCACTGAATCATAATATAACCCTTTCAAGGTTGCATAAAATCAATTTGATCATGCCTTAATTTTTGCATGGAAGGGAGGGTCCTGACTGATTCTTGTAATACTAGGTATTTCTCGCTGTAGTCACTGTGGGAATAAACCCACTTCAGGACTGCCTCTATACGTAGCTAGCATTGTACTACTAGGATTCTCAGTGAACAATTACTAATGTTTTTCAGGAGGGCTTCGTAAGCATTTGCCGCTGAAATCATGTAGTCTGCTTTTGTTGTGACAAAAATAATTTGTAGAAGGGAGACTGCAACTGCCAGAGAGCAAAATCTTGAAATAATCAGGCATAGACAAAAACAAGGGGTGCAAATACTGGAGATCTGGCAATTTTGGGTGTTCAATTTGTAAATTCAAATTAATCTCTAAATTTGTAACATATTGAAATAATAATTCTTTCTCTCTTTCTCTCTCCATTTTGCTGCCTAAATGAAAATAGAGATGCTGGATTTGTAGAAAACTCAAGCAACAAAGACCTTCCAGCTCTCCCGAAATGGTCTGCTCTCTAATTCCTTGCATCGCTTCAAAGAGTTCTACTCAGTTGACGAAACTTAATTTTAACTTGTTCAGCACACAAAGAAAAACATTTTACAAAAACACCAAGAAAATTCATTTTAAGAAAACTGTTATAAACGATGTTTTAGAGGAAATGTGAAAGTTGGTATTTCTTAAAGAATGTTTGTATTTTTTGTATATTGAACTTTTATTTAAACAGAAGATCCTGTATATCCTGTAGATCCTGTATATTTATAGTTCTTACTGTTGTAGTAGCCTTGTTGTTGCATTAGTAAAAGGGTATGTGTGTTTATGTACTACAAATAGTACCTTTAAGCAGAAGTATAATTTTAATCCTAGCTGTGGCCTTGACCAGTAGTTATGTCACCTGCAGTTGAAACTCCATTAAAATTGCTCCATTAAAGTCACTGGCAAAGACATTAATTAGTGTGAATTCTTAGGGTCTGATAGACTTCATGAAATGTCTGTCTTAGCTTTTCTGCTTGTAATTGAGAAAATATTTAAACTTGTGCTCTCCTTTTGAAATTTAGTATTTTACCAAATAAAGCAAATTTTAAAGAGTATGAAGTGAAATTACATAGCTTGTTGTTGGAATATATGCTGCCTTTGCTGTGTATGTAACTTCTTGAGGAAAAACTTGATTCTGAAAAACCTGTTGAATATTCATCTAATCTGGATTATGATGATGGCTGGGATAAGAGTCAGGTCGCCCTTTGCATAGTTGTGATTTACAGTTTTAAGGTGATAATTCTGTTCAGTAGTTCATTCTGTGCTTGCTGTACTCAATCAACTTGGATTTCATAGATTTTTTTTTTTAAAAGGACCTCATATGTTACCAAAAAAAGAATGAGGGTGCACTAGCTTCTTCAGAGCAGCCCCTGCCCCCCATTTGAGCTGGCATACGTAGGAAAAGAAAATTGTTCAAGGTTGAGTAGATTCTGATAAGACCCATTTATCTGTGCTACAACCAATTGTGAGAACTCCTAGCTCATGGTGTGAACAGCCAGCACCCACCATCAAAGGTCAGGCTGGCATACGATTGCAAAATTTTGTGTGCGCAGTGAAGTAGAGGCATGGAAAACTTGCCTTGACGCAGTATAAAAAATTGTGTAGCAACTTCAGAGGGGACTATGGAGTTGTGAAGATGCTGATTTTGGCCAGCGATTCTGTAGACACGTACACTTCAGGGTGGGTATTACAGGTTTTATTGTGTACAGATGGTGATTTATGTCCTTATTCCTGCATTATTGTCCACAAGGTACTGCCCTGTGTCACAGGCCTGTATTACCTAATTTTTTCAGACTGTTTCATTTTCATTAGTACAGCTGCTTTAGCTTGTGATCAGTGTACTGCACCTCATTGATAATCTTAGAGAGTATTAGATGCACAGAAGTGACACCTAACCCTGTCAGACTGGCTTGATTGACCCCTCAGCTTCCAAAACATGGGTTCATTTTTTTAAAAACCCAAGTTAGCCCGACATCCATTTTCACACATATTCTGGGCAGTTTAAAGGTTGGTCAGAATCGAATATTGCTCTTTCAAATTTGATAATGTATGAGTACAGAACTGTGACCTTTGATACATAGTAATACATCAACATGACACAAGCAGTAAGTGCAGCAATTACCTTTACTACACTTGAGATTGTGTTTTAGTTCTCATCTTGTAAGCAATTATTTCAGGAAAAAAAGGAATGCCTCTAAGTTAAATACATTTTGCAAATAGTGTAAATGCAGAAATTAATCTTTGGGGACTTTTTGATTTACAGGTGAATGTTTTCAAATGAATCTTGGCTTTTATATTAACATTGGTTCAGTGATAGAAAGAAGTCTTGTGCCATTGACTTCTTTTACAATACTTTTTTCTGGGAGAGTTTCTTTAACCCTTTTTGTTGTGTTCTAATGTAATCTAAGTTCATATTCTGATTTATGGCTAAAGCCTGATCCTGCAAGCAGTTGATGTGTCACTGTGTTCATGTTGCTCCCATGATAATACTTGTAAGAGTTGGTTATGTGCATGATAATAATGCAAGTTTACATGCTTGTAAGTGCCTTTCAGAACGTACAAGAGTATCTCAGATGTACACCATGTATTGATTTAAAAGGCTATTTTAGCTGCTCCAGCAATGTTTCATCTTTTTCCTGAGCAGATCAAGATACATTTGGTTTCATTTCCAAGCCTTCTTCATCACCTGTTATAAATTATTGGGTAATGATAGTGCACAACCACTACCTGGTAGGTGCTATAAAAACACAAATCAATACTCCTTGCCAAAGAGCATAAAGCCTCAGGAGGACTGATAACAGTTGTGGCTTCTGTTCTGTGGACTAAAAATCAGAATAGAATTACTGTGTCATTCTGAGCAAGCAATTGAGTAACCATTGAATGGTGACTTTCTATCAATGCTGTCTGTCATGACTGAAACTCAAAGGAATATCTTAAAGTAGAATGTGTTGTTCTAAAATATCTGTTTCCTCAGCAGCTGGGCACTGAGCAATGTCGGCATGTTGGAGTTAGGCACTGAACTTTAAATCAGGAGCTGGGAAAAACCTTATTTTGTTTTATATTGAGGTGAAATCAACACCTTTTGGAATGGTTTTCTTTAAACTATCAAAAATCTGAACCCCTAGTCCACAGTAACATTTTGCTGTACTGGGATCCTGGTGCAGGAGGCAGATGACCCAAGTTGCTGCTGTGGGATGAGGACTGTATGGACCCTGTCTCTCCCAAATCTGCCATGAACAGAGGGGCTTTCTCTTTTGAACTCCTGGCCGTGGAGATTGCTGTACATACACAGGAGTTGTAGATTAATAATAAACCTAAAAACTAAAAACTTTTGTAATGAAAGTTTCATCAAATTGGAAGGGTCTCTCAACCTATTTTCTCACTACTTTTCTAGCAACATGTAAAAAATTTGTGACTATCTGTGGTGTCATTTGTTCTCTGGGAGGAAATGCAAACCAAATACATTAGATCATCACATAAATTACTCCTAACCAAGCTCTTGGCCATACAAACTATTTTGCAAAGCCACAAGGAAAGCGCTGTCTGGGGAAACTGTGCAAACATGTTCGTTGTTGCTTTCAACCTGTGCCATGTAAGGGCACTTGGGCGTTTAAGTCCTTCAAAATAAAAAAAGCCCTCAAGCTTTTCTGCAGACTTTTGTTAAATTTTAAATGTTAATAGTACTAACTTATTTTGGAAAAAATGCCCAAACTACTTTTGTACAGTGTTTTCCATTAAAAATGTAAATAATGTGTATGTGGCAATCTTGAGGCTGTGTTGCTGATTTAGCAGATGAAGGCAGTTACAGCAGCTCAGCATGGAAGTCTGCTTTTCAACTGAGGCTCTGTGTTTGTGGGAAGTTCCGTATGGTGAAAGGGTGCCCTTGAGGAGGTAGGTTACTCCATGGGTAGAGAAGTGCATTTGTTACTTTGCTGCAAGTAACAGCAGCAAAACAATGACAACCACTGTGTCATTGTATGTCAGTATTTGTTGGCTGTTTGCTCATGCTGCAAGTATTACTTCTGGTAACAACTTAGGCATCTTTAGTTCTCTGTATATTATTAACCATTTTTTTTTTTTAAAAGAACCGACAACACTGGTATTCCCCAACAGTGGAATCCCTTTTATAGTATCTGGAAAATATTTCCTTTCTCTCATATTTTGGAGAAGCGAGTAAAGGTAATATTTTTTTTCCACCATTCCTACTACAGCAATATGACTAGAAGTATCTATTTTTCAGAAGTGCTAGGATTTTTGTATGTTTCAGCTATTTGGCTACATCTGTATGTTGCTGGGGCTTTTTTAAAGAGATGGTGAATGACAGCCTGGTTGCAGAATGTATTGTATTTTTAAGGCTTATCTTAAAACTCACCAGTTTGCAATGGTGAAATCCTCCTGGAAGGAGTTTGTTGGATTATTGAACAAATGGTGTGCAGCTGAAATTTAGGGACACTTAATGGAAAGTACTCAACTAAGACTGTATGCAACTTATTGTGAATACTCCTGATATATTATAATAAGGCGTTATGTTGATCTAGTCATGGCGTCTGATCTATTTGATTTTAAAATCTCAGATTGTGTTACGAGTAAGTGTAATGATTCTGAGAGCCAGAATATTGTTAGCCTTTGTGAACAGTACTGAAGGAGTCTCAGGATGTATAATGTGATAGATGCAATTTTGTTTGAATTTTTTTTTCCAAGGCCAATTTAATTTTGATTTATTTGCCTCATTAACCCAAGGATTCAGAAAATTGAATGCCACCTGAGTGAGGTATTATTAACACTAGTGAAATATCTTCAGAATCACTCCATGCTTATAAATTGGTCTTTTGAAAGCATTTTAAAGGCATAATGATACTGTAGTGAAAATGTACAGCATCATTTAAAAATTGCAAAATGCTTATTTGATTTCTGAAATAAGACTTAGTCACCTGACTTAAATATATACTGATCTATTATTTATGCTTTGAAAATAGAGCTGATAAAAAGCATAAGTGTTCTTGATATTATATTTTGTCATATCTAGCTAAAAAGATTGAAATCCAGAGAAACAATTTTCTGAAGAAATGAAATAGTATGCCCTCCTGAACCCCTGGGGAAAATAGCCTCTCTGTTTGCTCAGAATATGAAGCAGTAAAACAGTATAAGTAAAACAGACAGCCCATGTCACATTCCTATTTGTACAGTCTGGAATGATGTTTTAAAAACATTTTCTAGTTATTTTTGATAAATAAATGGTGCAAATAACATCTGCAAACCAACCCTGCTGATGTAAGATTTTTCAGATCAGATTTGTTTGTCAGTGAAAGTTCAGAAAATTGCTTTGCAAAACTAAAGTTGTATAACTCCCCAAAATATGCATAACAAATGTGCAAGAATATATCTTGCTCTCCTTTTGCCTTCCTTCAAAGAAACTAATGCTGATTCTCCATTATCTTTGCTTCTTTGCTCAGAAGGTAACTTGATAAAATTATTAAATATCAAAAAGCTCAGTTGCTAAACACAGACGTGTTTATAGGGTGTTAAATAGCTGAACGTCCATGTTGATAGTGGGGCATCCAGCTACCCTTTCAGAACAGTGTATCCTGGTTAAAGCCTTGATTTCCCCCTGAGCCATTAGTGGCCCACTGAAACCTAAGCTTGAGGGTTATAAGAGCCTTCCACAGGTGATGCATCTATGGTTGAGGGTGTAAAGGACATAAGTGTGTTGTCTGGCTGTTCTTTTCTGCAGATTCTGCCAAAGGCTGGCACACTGAGGATGAGGGGAAGTTCCTCAACGTCTCGTGGCTTCCAGAAGCGGACTCTTCAGTGTGAGGATGCTGATGCCACTCTAATTTCCTTCACTGATGTAAAAGCTGAGATGGAAAAAAATTCCCTGGGCAGCAGAGCTGAGAAGTCTGATGTCATGGGTCTACAAATGCCCTGTTGCCCAAGACTGGCCAAGGAAGTATGTCTATACACCTCCCAACACATTGCTTGTTGAGGGAGTGGGCTTTCAGCTGCATTTGAAGAATGTATGTCTTCAAGGCTCTCTTGTTATGCTTCAGACTTCTGTCCTCCACAGAGTTGGTTAAAATCGACTTTGATATTTTTGTAAGGATTCTCAGTCAATGGACTCCATCTCAGGCTAAATTCTGTGATACAGCCAAAGAGTGCAAGATGCATGTATTTTGTAAATAGAATGTTTAATAGTGACCAAACCCCATTTGTTTTTATTTTTCAGCCTTTAAAAAAATAATGATTTAATAAACTCTTCCCTCTGAGTTTATACAACACTGGAATATTGCCTGGTAGTTTATTTTAATACCGGAATAAGAAATGGGGTTTAGTAGACTAATAGCATTTAATTGAGCGGATTGCTCTTCGTTGAATGAAAAAAGTCTTGGGTAGGCAGTTTTTGTCAGGGTCAGGGCTAGAATTCTAGAACAGTTAATTTTTCTGTTATGTTTGTATGTGTTCACTGTCATACATAATGATGGTGGTGATAACTGAGAATATGACACTTTGAATAATCTGAATGGATACTTCTGCACAGCAAGTATAAGAAAGACTGAACATGGTAATATTAAGTCCTAAAAAATCAAGTGTTACTAATCCACCCAAGATTCATTTCAGATTTTTCTTTGGCAAAAGGCTCAAGTGCTTCAATGCAGCATGATTTGTCTACCAGTAATTTTTCATTTCTTAATAACAAGGATATTATGTATAGCTATGAAGGGATATCACCATAATTTTATTGAACCTGACTTTATTGCATCATTTATTTCCTCAGAAATCTTGTTCTAATATGGTGTTTGTCCAAGTAATTATGGACTGAATTGTTTAGCATTTTTGATAAAACAGTTAATGGTTTCTGTAACAGTTGAAAGTTCCTTGGTCATGGGCAATGCGTGTAATTTTCCATGCTAGGAGGCTGAGATCTTAGAGAAAAGGCACTTTTCAGTGGTTTGCTTACTGTTTTTTATGCTGAAAGTATGCTAGGACTGTAAGTAAATTATTTTGTAATTATTGCTCACTGGAGTTCTAAGGAGTGTCTCTAGAGAACTTAATTGAACAGATCTGTTTTCACTGAATGAAAAAATACTGGGGGAGGGGAACAGGAAGAAAAGAACAAGGCACCACAAAGACCCCAGCCAGTCTTTGGGTTACTTGCCCCCATGTAGGGGGGAACATGATGAAAATAGAAGTCTGTAGTTTTTCTCTTTGAAGCACTTCATGGTGAGGCAGGCTGGCCTCTGGGATTTGAACTGACTGTGTCACTTTTCTATCGCAGGCAGGAGCTTGGCCATACTTGATAGTCAAGTTCCAGTTATGACTAATAAAGAGTTAATAAGATATCTGTAAGACAAATTATACTAGAAGGGTGATATGCACTCTTAGAAGCGATAGAAGCCAAAACCACTACTGTCTAAGACCTGATTAACTTAAAGTGTCTATCAATAGTATTTATAAACTCTAATGTACATTCTGACCTATGCTTAATCTCCTTGGTGGCTCAGGTAACAGGCAGAAGAACTGCAAATGGTTAAAGAGCTGAGTGGCAGTGGAGAATCTGCAAAGGGTTTTGGTGGGTCCCATTTGCTAGTAACCTGTCAAAAGTAATTAAATCTTCCAGAAGACTTATTCTTGCCCACCCTTTGCCTACTTGCTGGGGGAGCAGAGTGAGAAAGAGAAAGCCTTGAGGCTGGGCAAACGCTGTTCAGCAACAGCCAGAACATTGCTGTATTATCAATGCTGTTTTAGCCACAAATCCAGAACATGGCACCAGAGGGGCTTCTATGAAAAAAAGTTAACCCCATCCCTTCCAGACCCTATACAGGCGGTTTTGAATTAATTTGGACACTCTTAGGAGGTTAAATATGGAGACAGCATCTGACTGGAGAAGGTTGGTTGCTGCCCATAGTTTCAAGTCAGCTGGCAAACTTCTATTAGGAGAAAAAACATAATCTATGTAAAAGTTACTGCAGGGAGTATCTTGGCCAAGAAATCACAGGAAGCTCTGGGAAATGCAGTTACTGGAGGAAGAAGCTCTCATATGTCAACAATTACATGGTATTTGTGGTGGCTATTCTGGTATGAGAAAGTGTTTGCACTGGACAAAGATAAGTTTCTTGCTTATCTTGCAGTGGGAAAATGCAGGACTTGGCTCTTGTTTTGCACTTCATATAACTAAATTACTGCTTTTTGTTGGAACATTTAAACAAAAACAAACGAGCAAGAAAATCTCTGAAGACTGTTAACAGCAAAATTGCTGCTGTGCCAGACTCAAGCTTCTCTGCACCATCAAGACCTCCAATGCCTGTCTGTACAAGGTGGAGCACATCTGAGGAAGCTGTGGGCTACCAACAGCAACTACTGCTGGCAGTGTTGCCTTAGCAGCGTGAAATAAAAACCCCCCAAGAGGAAGGTGTGCCAGTTTTGACTCCTGATGCTTGGCCAATGTCCAGTTCCAGGCTATCATGCCTCTACTCTTTGCAGTACTTTGCAGGAGTACTTATAAATAGTGTCTTAACATGGCAGGAGCTGTCTTTAGCTCTTAAGAACGGACAGCTGGGAGCTGCAAGGACACACACAGATCTTGCTGGC